>NC_133659.1:7215417-7515095 GCF_037893015.1 Macrotis lagotis
AAAAACGTCAAAACTTCATAATGACTTTTTTTTAGGTTTTTGCAAGGGAAATGGGGTTAAGTGGCTTGCCTAAGGCTACACAGCTAGGTAATTATTAAGTGTCTGAGACCAGATTTGAACCCAGGTACTCCTGAATCCAAGGCTGGTGCTTTATCCACTATGCCACCTAGCCACCCCCATAATGACTTTTTGAAATAAAAATGAAGTGATTCTGGAACTCAGGACTTGAAGAGAGAACAAGTCTCTTCAAACTTGGGTGCCTTCATCATTCTGGGCAGAACCAGCTTCTCTTTTAATATTTGTAAGCTAAACACCTACCAATGCTGAAGGAATGGGTGACCTTTGGAAAAAGAAATTTCCCTTTGTTTGCCAGTGTAGAAAACATTTTACTAGATCTTCAAACCTCTTGTCAAGGAAATCTCTAATATGTTGGGGAACTGCTTTATACAAGGTTCTCTTCAAAACAAACTTACATACATATACATATATATGCATATATATGTATATAATAAAATGAGCATGCCCATGAAAAATAATTATAAATAGCTTTAAGAAATTAATTCACTGCCCTATATTTTCAAACCAAAAATTCATTCACATCCCTACTCCATCACCAAGTCTATAATCATATAACTTTTGCTAACAAGCACATGTGTGTAGGTACAGCTGAGGAACTCTAACAGAGATTTCTACATATGTAATGGCTTCCAATCAAAATATTGATTATACTTAACATACATACTATATATCTATATATATATAGATATAGATATATAATTTTCTAAGCACATCAGATACAGAGGGAAGGAGTGGGAAAAGAGAAGAGAAAGAGCTAAGAGATCAGACAGAAGGAAAAAAGACAGATTCATTTGTGGGCTTGTATATGAACTATCCAAACAGAATGGAGGTGACTTACCCATGTGACTAGTCAGTAGATCCCAGAACACTTCTTCAAAGTGAAGCCCTCTGATATTAAATCCAATGTTCTTTCTGTTATTCCAGTTTCATAATTGGTATTATCCTTGTTTTCTTGAGACTATTAGTGTAATTCAATTTTTTACAAAAGCTTTTGAATACAAAAGGTCATGATTGAAATGGACCTCATCTCCTGACAGTTATGCCATTTTATGGGATCTTGTGATTGAAACCATTTTCCTATTCCCAAACTGATGTTTTCAACCTGATTCATCAGCTTCCCCCTTTCTCTCTGTTAAATGATATCTCAGAATACTTTCCACAAAACACATAAAGGATTTTGATTAGACATGGAATGATATAAGTCTGAGGATCAGTTGAAAGTAATGGTGTTGGTTACCCTAGACTAAAGATAACTTAAGGCAGAGGAGGTCAATATAATCGGTTTCTTCAGGGGGTTGAAGGGCTGTCATTTGGAAGAAGGTGGAAATTTTAGAGAGAATTATTCAGGCTTGATATAAAGGATCCATCCTAAGGAGGGGAATGAGATGGTTCAGGAGGCAGTAGGCCTGACCTATTCTTCCCCACTCCTATCAGTTGCACTCTAGTTCAGGTTGAATAATCATGGATTAGGTAAGTTATAATGATTTTGTTCAGTCATTGGTTGGCCTAGATGACCACTAAGATGCCTTCCTACTCTGAAATTTCATGTCTCCATGACATAGCTAGTTTTCTAATTTCCATTTGTTAAGACTTGTGTTTTACCAGCAGTCACTAAAGAGAATTGGAAGGTTTCCTCATCTTAGAAACTTAAATATCAGTTAATGAAAAATGACCAGAAATAAGGTAGTTCTTAGATTTTAATTAAGGAGCAAATTATGTTTTATAATAGTTTACAATGGGATCTTGCTTACTAATAGTAGTTCTCTCCATTTTACAAATCCACAACTTTGTTCCTATGCAGCACCCAAATTATCTTAATGGGCAGAGGAATGACAAATGAGATGAATGCCTTCCCCCTGAGTCATTTTCTGTTTAAGACACATCACTGAACTGCAAGATGACAAACTATGTGTTCAAAGTGACAAATCATTTAATTAAAATTTACAAGCAGTTAAATACTGTTTGACCCGAATAGAGGCTGTTATCATGAATCAATTTCAGAGAAGGAATTTGGCTTTTCAGAGAAATCGATCCTGAGCAGCTTCCATACTTGCCAACCTTCTAGAAAGGCCTCCCAGAGTCCAATGTGGTGGGACACTGCTGGAATCTGCCAGTGCTGCCTTCAGCCTAGAGCAAAAGCAGTTGAGGTGTTACTTTGGGCAACATTTGAACTCTTCTTTCATGAATACTTAATGTCACATCCCATATTCGAGTAAAATGCTCCCGAATCTTAAGAGAAAATAGCTCAAATTTTGATGAGTTATGGTTTTTTATTGCATATACAGGCCACTGGAAATTGCAATCATCTTTCATGAAAAGGCTGGGTAGTTTTTATTGTTTGAGGAGAAGGGTGGCCGCTGCATTTACTTACTAATACACTAAATGTAAAATTACCCAAGTAACATGCTTTATTATTTATGCTGCCAACCACATTATGGGAGGATAGTTTCATAAAAAATATAAATTAGAGAAATTTCACATGCCAACTGGCTATAGATCTGTTTTATGCCTCTAACTTATCCAGCACCCTTCCATTTTTGTCATGGGCAGTAATGACACATATTTAAGTAGTATAGAAATATAGATTAAAATATGATACGTGCATAGCAAGCTGGTTTCTTTCCTGGGTGATGATCTACTTTATAGGATCCATCATTAGTTCATGATCTAGGTTGATTTTTCAGCCACTTACTATGTTTCAGCCTCATAGTCTTGCTGCCTAAGGTGAAAAGGTCTTCAGAAATGATGGGATTGATTTTCATTGTAAGAATCCTTAAGATAGGAATGACTTAATTGTTTAGGGAGTGGCTCCAGGATTGGTTGGAGAACTATAAAGACTTCACCAAAAAACTCAACTCTGCTCCATGAATACAGAACTTTAGAGGAAAGGAGAAAAGGAGTAAAGAAGTTTTATCCGAAAGTCATTATGGAAGGAAAGAAGGAAGGGAGGGAGGGAGGGAAGGAGGGAGGGAGGAAGGAAGGAAGGAAGGAAGGAAGGAAGGAAGGAAGGAAGGAAGGAAGGAAGGAAGGAAGGAAGGAAGGAAGGAAGGAAGGAAAGAAGGAAGGAAGGAAGGAAGGAAGGAAGGAAGGAAGGAAGGAAGGAAGGAAGGAAGGAATTATTAAGTACCTACTCTGTGCTATACACTTTACAAATATTAACTCATTTGATCCTTACATTAATCCTGAGAGGGAGCCGCTATTATTATTCATATTTTACAGCTAAAGTAACTAGGGCAGAGAAAGATTGAGTGACTTGTCCAGGATCATGCAGTAAGGATGGGCTCTAGCCATTGTACCACCTAGCATAGTATCTTAATCTATAAAGCCAAAACATAGGTACTTCAGAAAACACCTAATCCAACCACCTCTTTGTGCAAAACTAAGCCCCCAAATTTTTGAATGAATGGTCTAAGCCACCTAGAGAACAGCAGTAAGAATCAAGAATAAATAAGGGTCAGAGGGCTACTCTGGCACATCTATGGTCATTCCATTGTCCTACTATATTGAGACCCAGAATACTTAAAGAATTTGCTCAAATTAGCAAGATTAGAACTGGAAAAAACAAAATTGGAACTAAGCGCCTCGACCTCTAAAGTTATGACTTGTTTTACTGTTTTTTATAGCTCTAGTTAAAGAGATATCCAAAAATGTATCGAATCCTGAAGAATCTCTAAAACATTTCAAATGTCAGGTTTAGCAATTTAGAGGGGCCTTGGAGTTCATTCTAGACAAATCCTGCTCACATCCTCCACACATATACATAGATACACTGGCAAAGAGAAAGAAAAACTTTCCTTTAGGTCACTAAAATACATACTCTCATTTTTGAATGTCTTTTCAATTTCACAGGTAAGGAAAACATCTTAGAACTCCTGCCCCAGGAAAGGAAATGCCTTTTTTTTTCTTTCCCTTGGGTAATTTCAGAATGGTGAGAGTTAAATAGGCTGAGATGTACCAAGTTTTCTGTTAAAACCTAATAATAATTCATTATTTACAATGTGCTATATGACTCCACTTGAAATGTTCAAAGGCAGAGAAATCGAGTTGATTTATGAGTACAACTATCAAAGGTTACCTGCTAACGCATAGATTGAATATGCTGTATAAGTCAAGCATTTGTTTCCAATGCCAGGCATCAATTGGATGGATAACTGTGAAATTGAAAAGTCATTTTTTTAAAAAATGAGAATATTTTACAAAAGGTCAAAAGTATAAAGTTTTTTACATTCTCCATCCAAATTAATGGTTCAGCTAATGTCTGTAATGCTGTTTACAATATTCTGAAAAACACACAACCTCTCATTACCAATAGCAGTCATAAATAATTGTCAGGAATGCAAATGAAAAAAATTCTATCAAATTAAAATAATTAGTTCCCCAGTTAAAATTTCTTCTTGCATTAAAATCTCTTTACTTTCCAAATATGACACTGAAGAATGAAGGAATCATTTAGCACACTGCAGCAGAAGCAGTGTTCAAACGTAGATCCGTGATACATGCACAGATGACAGATAACAAGGGTAATGCCGATTATATAATTTTCTGGGCATTCATTCATCACCTTATTCTCAGTGTTAGACCCTGATGCTCAGCTGAGAAAACTAACTACCCTAAAATATATTTTCCTTGCAATGTTACCATTGTACACAGAATTAGAAGCACGGCATTTTTAAATTAGAAGGAACTCAGAAGCTATACCAACTAACCTGAATCTGACCAAGATAAGGAGTCATTCAACCTTCCCTTAAGGAATAAGCGTAAATGATACCATTGGAGAACTGTTTCAGAAAATGGATTGTTATATCATGAAATTTAGATTTAGATTTAGTCTTCCTTGGTGCTTTACTGGTATTCTCTTAATATCAGAAGAAAGGGGAGAAGCCACCTGGCATGGTGTCCCTTGAGATGAACTTAAAGAAGATGGAGGATACAGTGAATGGAGACTGGAGAGTGTTGGAATCAAGAAGACTCTGCTTTATGACTTTAAACCTGGCTTCAAGTACTAGTTGTATGATCTTGGGCAAGTCACTAAACCTTGTTTGCCTTGGTTTCCTTATCTGTAAAATGAGTTGGAGGAGGAAATGACAAACCACTCCAGTATCTCTGCTGAGAAAATGCTAACAAAGTCATGAAGAGTCATAAATGCATGAAGAACAACAAGAAATATGAGAGTTGCATAAGATGGGCAGGTATAGATAGATCTCATTCTGTTTGGATGCGAGTGATATTCAAATCAGTATTATTCCAGATCCATTTGAGATTTGAACATGGTTTGTGTTCAACTCCATCACCTCTGCCACAACCTGGACTCCTCTATTTCCTTTTTTAACCATTTCAGAGAAATTACCAATTTAAATTTCATTGGTGTTTATCATCAACATTACCTTAAAAGAAGTAACTTCCATTTTATTAGATATTCCTTCCAGGAAAATGAAAAGAAGCCTCCCAATGGGCTGTCTTAGCTGAAAAAGGAATTACCTAAGAGCCAGCTTCTTGGTGACGTTTGTTTACAGTTAGGTGAATCTTGGGTTACAAATAACTTTTCCATCTTTGAGTGCTGATTCTTAACCTCTCCAGCTTGGTAGTAGCTACCATAGCTTGGTCCCCCAAGGAGCCTTTTTGAGCCCCCAAGAGGAGCTTTTGAAAATTCAATCATGAGGAGGCAATGGAGTAGGGTTTTACAAGATGAGTACTAACTATAAATATTGATAAGAGACGTGTAGTCAATCACAAATGGAGATTTCTCTGAATGTTTGGGCCATAGGAACCATTGAAAACATTACCTGAGGCCTCAAAACAACTGCAACTAGAATAATTTGGAAGGCAATTATCAAAAAAAAATAAGAAAAAATAATTGCTAGCATTTATTTAAGGTTTTTTTTAAAAAAGAACTTTATGTGACTTCTTTACATGAGGCTAATTAAATGTTATATTCATAAAAAGTAGTTTTATAATGCTATATGAAAGAATATTTGAGAACTCTGATGTCCTTCTTTCAAGTAACTCCTGGGTGTTACATAGCAAGTCACCAATTTGTTGCTTCTAATAGTCTCTAAAGGCTTCCTTTGAGGAGGAAGACAAGGTGATGAGGGTCTGGACCCAGATAGTAGTAATCTCAGAACTCAAAAGGGTATATATAAATATATTTATGAAACGTTATGAGAGAGACTTAACAGGATTTGGGGAAGTGAATTGCTCAGGATCACATCTAATAGCAAATGCTGACATTATGTGACCCAGATGAGAGTCCATAATCAACTCTACCCCACAGCCTCTCAGTCATGCTAGCACCTATTTTACTAAGAGATACAGATAGGTACTGAACCTCTCTCATTGAAGGAGGGAGCTTCCAGGGAAGAAATTGCCCTTTATAAATGTCATTCAGCACCTTCTTTGACCCTGACCTTGCTGATGCACAAGTTTGACCATGGAAACCTTCCGTTTCCATAAACTCCAATGGCTCCCTCTTTCTTCCAGGTTCAAATAAGAAATCTTTTATTGGACTTTGAAAATCTTTTCTAACCTGTCCTCTTCCTAGCTTTCTAGACTTCTTCTTGTACTTTATCCTCTTTTACATCCTCTGTAATTCAATAAAACTGACCTCTTTCCTCTTCCTCCAAAAAGTGCTTCATCTTCCAACTCATTGCATCTCTACTGGCTTTCCCTTATGCCTGGAATACTCTCCCTTGTCATTTCTGCATCCTAACTTTTCTGGCTTTTGTAAGGCTTAACCAAAAATATCATTTTTCTTCTGGAAGCCTTGCCTTGTCTCCCTTGATACTAGTGCCTCCTTCCCTTTTGGATTCTCTTCAATTTATCCTGTATACATCGTGGTTAGAGATAGTTGATGCATGTTGTCATCCCCCAGTAGATGGTGAATTCCATAACTAGAGACTGTATTAACCTTTCTTGCATCCCAGTGCCTGATATATTACAGCTAGATAATACACAAGTATTGGTTTGTATTCCCAGGACCCAACACAGTATAATAGGTGACTCACAAATCCTACAGCTGAGTGACAACTGAACTGGAGTGGAGAGAGACTTGAAGACCAAGAAGAAGGCTTTAGGTAATGAGGGTCTAGACCCAGATAGTAGTGATGGCAGAAGTCAAAAGGGGATGTATACAAGAAATGTTATGAGGGAGACTTGACAGGATTTGGAAAAGGACACAAGAACAAAATGAAAAAGCAATCAATTTAAGCTATAGTCTCTTGGCTATGTTTGGATGGCCTTTTGGTTGTTTGCTAACTCTGATTCCAAGATGTGAGTTTAGAGGGTTTGAAGAACAATATAGCCTGTGTCCCCCAGCTTCTTTTTTTTGAAATCCCTTTCCTCAAAAACCATTATAGTACATATCTGGAGCAATCTTCAAGGGGGGGAAACTCCTTCCCCACTAAGTGAAGCCTGAGGGGCTGCTTTAGAAAAGGCTGAAGAAATGGCAGAGTCATATCTTTGTCTTGGTGATAAAAGTGATATTTATGGGTTGATGATGTGGTTCTAAGAATCAGCCTTTAAAAGATAAACAGCAGCTGATTGGAATCAAGATGCAATGCAAAGCTTATAAGTATCTCCTCTATTGCACTTCACCTTCAATACCCTTCTCTCTTTCCTCTCTTCTACCTCCTAAGATCCATTAGTTCCTTTAAGTCTCAGATCAAGCATTATCTTCGACAAGAAGCCTTTAGTGCCTTCCCTCTTTCGACTATCTTATATTAATTCTGCATATACTTTGATGGGCATGTAATAGAGCTTCTAGGGCCATTTCCCCAAGTTCGAAATGCACTTGTTGCCTAATTCATTACAGTGTACTCTCCTTCCATTCTTAGAGCTAGAGCTAGCCTGGAAAGAATCTATTTCTTGTAATTTTGCTTCTGGGCCCCTACTAGTGTACTTTACTTTTATTACTGTACAGGATTCTCAATTAGCATCTGGCAAAAATAATTCTGAAAATGCCCATGAATTGGAGGTACCTCAATACTCATGATCTCTGGAAAGAGTTGACTTAAACATAAAGCATAAAGGAAATGAGGCATAAATATGCAACATATTTGTGACAGAAGGGTAATTTCCCACTCCTACGTATAGGAAGTTTATTTTCCTTCCCTTCATAGAAACCTCATGGACTTCCCCCTAAAGGATCTGTTGTACTTTAAAGATTTATGACTGTAGAATATGTAGCTTTTGTTGCTGTTGTTCCTTTTTCATTCTTGAAGAGGGCCAATGACATCACAAGGGTGATTGACTTGCACTTGAATTGTGTTGAAGTGAGGCAGAGCTGAACAATGTCATCAGCCTTACTCTCTCCTCCAATGTCATTGAAATCCAGTGGCAAGACAAAAGTCAAAATGACCCAAGATGCAGTGAGCAACCATGGTCTTTCTAAATTAAGGCATCTTTCCTCAGTCTCAGTTTGTCTGAGGCGACATCCATCCATTGACTAAACTAAAAGGGTAAGGGCAGAGGGAATTGAAGCAAAATTGGCCATTAAACGTTATCCAAGATGCTGCTTGATTTTAAGGGGTTTTTTTTTCCTATCACTTGGGATGTTAACTTTACACATAGTTACATTATCGATCATTTAAAAAATAGGGACATAGCTTTTACTTCATTTTTTGGTATATGAGGACAAACTCCTTGAACTGTATTCTCTTAGAGGGTTGTCTTTAAGGATATATTTGTTCATGCTGGTCCTCAGTGACTGCTTTATCTGCCATTGGTCCAGGCTCACAGACTACCCAGTCCATAGGGAACAGGGAGGGCATAGAAAAAAATGCTTTCTTCTCTTCAGACAATTACCTCTCAGGGATTTGTATAGATCTCTTCTACTAGAGAAGGGACATCTACAAGTCTCAGTAGGTAGAGCACTGGACCTGGAGACAAGAAGAATTGAGTTCAATGTGACCTCGAATACTTTCTAGCTGGGTGAACCTGAGCAAATCACTTAATCTCTATTATCTCAGTTTGTAAAAAAGAGAATAATAATAGCACCTCCACCCCAGGGTTATTGTGAGGATCAAATGAGAAGCATCGTAAGGTGCTTGCCATGATGGCTAGCACATAGTAAACACTATACCAGTGGCGGTTACCATGATGACTAGGTACCCCTTCTACTTTTGAGATAATCACTGAACTAACTGCTCTTTTTATGTATCCAAAGAGGCATAATTGAGCTTTTCACAAAATCCTAAGATGCTTCTTGTGTATAGTCAACTGCCTTTCATCAAGTGACCAAAAACTTTCAAATTAAGGACTCATCCACATCTAGCTGATAGAAATGAAGATGTTTATATTTCCTTCACCTTGTTCATTGAGTGGGTGATTTATCAAGAGAGGGTCATGGTGTGTGTCCTCACTCTTAAATGTACATATTCTCTGATAGACTGAAAATAATTGCTTATCCAGTTCATTCTTATTACAAGTATGCTATTAATGAGAGCATAAGAAAACACCAGAGATGGCTATAATGCAATATATATATATATATATATATATATATATATATATATATATATATATATATATATATATATCAGAGGGATTTAGAACAAAATGCTTTATGAGGTCTGAGCACGGGATATGCACTAGAGTTAGACAGCCAAGGTCGGCTAGAGAAGGTAAAATTTCAGTTGGCCATTATTTAAATATACAAGAGGCAAAGAATAGGGAAGAAGTTTAGGTACAGAAAACAATTATTCAAATCATGATGTTATGAGTACATTGTATTTGTTAAGGATATGGGAGCTGATATAGAGAGTTACACTTTCACCTGATTGGTGACTGCCACCTTGACCACAATTTCAAGAAAGTTCTAGTCATACTGTCCTTCAATCCCTACTCTTTGGCAATGTTTTTTTCCTCACTGACTAAGCAATGCTGTCTTCCTTTCTCTTCCTCCTCCAAATCTAGTTCTGGAATTACAATAAAATCAACCCTGCCTTTGTTCCTAGGTGGGGTTGCCAACCTTCTCTCCTTTGGTCCCACACACCCTCACTGTAACTTTGCATATCCATTTGCCCCTTCCTGGTCATCTCCTCTTTGTGCACTATCCTTCCTATTAGGAGATAAGATCCTTGAGGTCAAGGGCTGTCATCATTTTTGTATTTGTGGTGAAAGGGTTTAGCAACTTGTTGGACACATAGTGAGCCCCTAAGAAATAGTCTGCATGATGGGAAGGACTTCAGGAGAGAAGGTTATGAGATAAAGCTAAGAACATGGATTGTACCAATTAGGAAGGACTTTGAATATCAAGCAGAGCTGTGGAAACTATTTTAAAGGCCATCAAGAGCTGCTGAAGGAGTTTAGATTTTGTTTTTCTGAGAAGGGAAGGGATAACATGAAGAAATAAATGGATACATAAGATTGAGGGAGTATTTCAAGGATATGCTGAAGAAAAAGAAAGAGGAAGAGAGAAGATTTGAAAGGAAAGTCTTATAATGTAAACGAGAGGCAAGGATTACCTGTATTAAGATGATAAAGATGAGAATTTGGTGGGAGGGGGAAATTGGAGAGATGGTTCAGAGAGAGAATTGATGGGACACAAGAAATGAGAGGTATAAGAGAGGAAAGAGAAATGCAGTCATGAGCAAATGCAACTGATAAAGTTTACTTCCCCTCCTTCATTTGAGTAACCCCTTGCTGAATGTATCATGAATGAACCATGAGTGTTGTCAGACTTGGTTGAAATGTTTGTTCTTTTTGATGAACTAATTTTTCCCTTTTGTTAAAAAAAAACACTTTGTTGCAATGGATAGGTAGGGAGGGAGTATATTATAAATTCAAAAGTGAATAAAGCATTAAGATTAGTTGTCCTTTGGTACTGAAGAAGACTATGATATGGAGAGTGCCATCTGCACAGAATATTGATTAAGGGGAGGGGTGTTGTGCAAAGGCACCATTGTCCCATGTGAGTCCAGTGTTCAATGGGGGAACTTGACTTTTAGAGACAGGTCCTTCCCTTATTGTTGAGGCTCTTCATAAGTTCAGTATAGCCAGGCAATCATCTTTCAACAGGAGGGTACAACTCGTACATCTCTTGAAAGGTAACTTTTTCAAACAACTATGTCACTGGAGACCTTTGAAGGGGTAATTTTCTATCATGATGAGAGTGACCTCTTTTCCATTCCCCCTCCCTCAGTCTCTACCCCAAGCTTAGAAGGAACTCTATTTCCAAAAACTTCCAGAGTATCTGAAGAATGCTGTGGGAGAAGTGTGGGTTGGACTGAGCCAAATGAGCAGCCAGTGGAACACAAAGAGCTGAGTGAGAAGAGGAAACCACTTGTCCTTAGCAAGAGCATCATTCGATGCTTTATGTCCCATTCAGAACAGCTGCTCTCATAACTTTTTTCCTACTGGGAGTAAACCTACCTTCTAGAATAAATGGTCTCTAGGGCTTCAACAGAATTTTAGACAAGAAAAATTGCTAAAGGAAAAAAAAATAAATGCATTAATCATGAGCAACCCCTTGCTGAATGTATCATCACTGTATAGCATCCAAAGTATTAGGCCATTATATTAATTGACTTGTGTCAAGTTACTGATTGCTATCTAGAGAAGACAGGGGAGTCTTTGTGTTTGTCCTAAGAAAGACTGGGAATTTCTCCTCAAGAGGCACAGTGAATTCAGGGAGTTACCACAAAGAGATCAAAATAAAGATGTTGACATGATTAAATTGTCTGAAAAAGACCTGGGGGTTTGGTGGCCTAAATGATGTAGGTGGTATATGGTAGCCAAAACACTGTGCTTTCCTAAGGATATCACCCCAGGTCTGTTCTAAACTAGCTCTGTTCCTCTTGTGCAGGGCATTCCACCTCTGGGGTCTCATTTTCCCTCATTTTTAATTATGAGAGAATTGAAATCGAGTCATTCGGAGGTTTCTTTAAGCTCTAAACCAATGACCAGATGTTTAGAAACCTTAAAGTGCCACATAACTCTCTATTGGTTTTCTTATTGCCATCATCATCTTCTTCATCATCCCTCCTTGATTCTCATCTTATAGTTAGTGGAGTTCAGGTAGAAAGAAATTAGCTTTGAAAAAATGCCTAGCTGACTGGAAGTGTTGATTTTGCTTAATGATCAGTAAACCATCGATTATGTGGGTGAAATGACTGACATGAAGGTATTGCTAGAAAATGTGTTTTTGCCTATAGCTAGTAGGCTGGGTTGCCAATTTTGGTTGATTGCTTACTGTGACATGATGAAAGCATTCATTTCTTGAATCCATTTTGCAAATGATCAGGATTTGTTTGCTTTAATCTTACCTCTGCTCAACTCTACTCATATTGAAGCATTTCCAGTACAACTAGCTTCTTGGAGGACCAAAAGAATAGTTCAATGAACTCTAACAATCAGAGGTGAGGTACAAAGGTAAGGTAGAGGTGAGGCACACCTCTACCTCCTCTGCCTACTCTCAGCACATATCCTTGCTCATTTCATTGTAAAAAAAAAAAAGTCAGTTTGAGAGGGGAAGAGAAAACAGAGATTCCTGTTTGGAATTTAAAGCTTTTCACAACCTGGTCCCAACCTATGTCTCCAGATTTATTCTCATCACACTAGGAAGTGCTGAAAGAAATCAGCTTTAGTTACTGTTTGAGTGTTGGCTTAGTCAAACAGGGACCTGTTAAAGATCATAACTTAGAAAAAATGTCAAGGTCTCCCACTGCACCCAGGGCCATCTCTAGTGGTCCTGATCCATATTTTGTCACTAGACCAAGAAGGTTCTGGAAGAGAGACTGAGAGTGAGGATTTTGCACAGCCCTCCCTCCACTAAATCCAATTCATTTGCAAGTGGTGACATCATCTTCCTGATGTCCTGGTCCTCTTCAAGAACAAAGGACAAACAGCAATCATCACAGTAGTATGTAAGAGTGAGACATTAGACATTATTAAAAATGAAAGCAGCCCCCTGTTGATTCATTGAGGTCTGTGAAGTTATTCTGACAATTGAATAGATTCTATGTTGTAGTGGGAAGAAGCTCAATTAGAAGTCTATTGCAATGAGAAGTGATGAATTACTGAATCACAATGATGATGTAAATGGAGAAAAGAAAACTCATCAAAGAAATATTGTAGAGATAGAAATGACAAGATTTGTCCATTGATCAGATTTATGGGGTAAGAGAAGGAAAAGTTGAGGATAACACAAAGTTTGCATGTCCTTCTGGTGGGTGGGATGTTTTGGAGTAAATATGAGCCCTTCAGTGCTCATTGAGTTCTGCTCTGTAAACATTGAGCTTGGGGTTCTTATTGTGCAGCCAGCTTGAAATGTACAATAGTCATTGCTGATATGAAAGTTAATCTAAGAAAAGTGATAAACACTGAATATATAGATCTATAGGCATCTGTCCAGACAACCTAAGGTTCTTGAGAGAGTGTGTAGGGAAGGGAAGATGACAGCCTAGATAAATTCTTCTTGTGTTTAGTATTTTCAGTCATGTCCAACACTTTGTGATCCCAATTGTGACTTTCTAGGCAAAGATCCTGGAATGGTCTGCCATTTCCTTCTCTAGATCAGTATCAATGAAGAAACTGAGGCAAATGAGGTTAGGGGACTGGCTAAGGTTCAGAAAGCTAGTAAGTGTCTGAGGCCAGATTTGAATTTATGTCTTCCTGACTCTAGACCTGGTGTTCTATCTCCTGTACCACCTACCTGCCCTAGATAAATCCTTAGGGAAACACCTGAAGTCAGAAAAGCATGCTTTAAATGGTTTCCCAGCAAAGGAGATTGAGAAGATGGGGTCAGATGTGGAGGAGGAGAACAAAGGTGAGAGAGGAAATGCAGAAGGAGAGAGATTGATGAATTATGTTAATGATGCAGCAATGGTAAGAATGGTGAGGACTGAAACAAAGCCTTTTTGCAATTAAGAGATTACTAGACAATTTGAAGAATTACTGATGAGGTCAAAAACCTGATTGCAAGAGGTCAAAAAGTAAATGAGAGGAAATGAAGGCAAATATTGTAGGAAAAGTCATGGAAAAATCTCCTTGAGTCTTAAATTGGATCACTAGTTTATCTTTTACATGAATATAGCAACCATATTTCTGACTAACGAATGGATGAATAACTGAACAAATGAATGAGAAATCATTTATTGTTTACTTTGTTTGACATAGTTTTGGATCACAAAAATCAGAGAATTTGGCATTGGAAAAGACCTTATCATTACTATACTCCAATGAATCCCTAAGAAAGAATCACTTCTAAAGCAGACCTGGCATATGGTTATCCAGTCTTCTTGAAAACCTTCACTTGCCAAGACTATCCATTCCATTTCTGTATAGCTTGAATTCTTAGGAAGTTGATCCCCACACACACAACAAGCCTGATATTGTGACCTTGGAGCTTTTCCTTATTGCTCCTAGTGCTCCCTTCTGGAACCAAGCAGAGCAATTGAATCAACTTGTCAATGTTGGCAATGACTTGACAACAACCATCTTGTGTCCATCAACTCTTTCTTCTCCATCATAAGTTTATGGGAGCCCTTCAGTTAATATTTTTGATTATTTTTTCATTTAACAAAATTTTCTATTTTTCTCTTTCCCATTCTATTCACATTTTTAAAAGAAACAAAATCCAACCCCTTGTTATATATCTGTACAGGCAAACAAAACCAATCATCCCATTGGCAGTGTTGGCAAATGGATGCCTCATTTTGGAGCTCTATTCAATGCCAGCTCGGGAAAGGAGCATGCTTCAGCATCAACCCTTTAGAATCTTAGTTGGTCACTGCACCAATTAAAATTCTTAAGTCTGTCCAAGTGCTTTGGCTTTCAACCAATTTTCAGATGACACGGACTCAAGGTCTTTCACCAATTAGGTTGCCCTTCAAAATTGTGTGCATTCTAAATATTGAAGCTAATTTGTTGCCAATACATCAAGCCCAAAACATTGACCAGAAGAACCCATTTGAACTTTTAATATCTCATTGTAATGGGGAACTGGTGCAAGTGCTCACCCCATCAGCTTGGTCAGATGGCATATCTATGTGGAAGATGGTAGAGCAGATGGCACTTTTCCACATGGAGGGCAGTAGTGAGCTGCTTCCAAGAGAATCATGATAATATATAATGTAAGTGCTTTGGAGTGACTGGAGCATGTGTAGACAGTTAGCAAATGGTTCTGGTCAGCTAACTGCTCAAAGCAGGGAAGGCACTTTGTCTATGGAGGAATTAAGAAAGGCCAACTAGTTTGAGCTACTGTCTGTTTGCTTCCCATGTTTATGTGGGCTGTAGACAAATTTTACATCCTCTGCAATATTATTGCTCCAAGTAGAAAGAAACATCTTTGAGAGTGACCTTCAGGACCCAAGCCCAATAGGAGGACATTCTGAAGTGATTCCACTTTTGGATGGGAATTGGTTGGCACCAATGCTGAGCTAGAAGCAGGTTAAGTTTTGAGCGTAATCTCTCCTCAGAAAATTGAATGGTATAGATCTTCAGAGACAGTGGGGGGAAATCTCTGTATATTTGTTTTAGGAATATTTGTGAAACAAAAAAAAACCTTTATAAAAGCAAATCTCTGTGAAATGTTTAAACAGAACTGGGGTTCAGCCACTGAACACCTAATGGGGGTTTAACTAATGGGGACTTAAGCCAGTGGCAGAGAAAAGAGAGCCACAAATTTCTCAGAATAGTCTAAAATCCTGAGGGGCTATGTAGCCTGACTGGCCCTAAATGAGTGGGCCAGAATATCGATGTTACATAATCCTACTCTGATCATGTCTGATTCGCATCTTCACCAATGGGTCAACATCATAATCTCTTGCTGGGTGCCTTAGCTAAGAGCTGCTGTCTTTGAGGGGCTTGATGATGCAGCAATCTTCTGATTCTTCTTTCTATTCTATTTCCACCCAAATCCATACAATATGCAGGTCACAGTGCCAAGCACTCCATCTAGTTGAGAATATGTGCAGGCTCAATGTGGCATGTTTTGATTTAATTATGGAGAGTATATTTTCCCAGCCCGAGTGGCTCACAGGTGCACCTTTATTTTCTTCACACTGCTGTGAAGGCAGCCTTTCAATTTATAGACCTCCAGATTTTGTTTGGACTAAGTCTGCCGAACAGCCGACTCCTTGGAGGGATTTGGTTCCCTGCTAATCCAACCCAATCTCTCACTTTCCATTTGTGCCAGACTTCTCGACTTTGCCCGCATTCATTTGGCAGACAAAGCTAAGCTACCACAGGGATGGGAGATGTAAAGATTGGCTGAACTGCCACACAATCTAAATTGTCCTCGCCTTCTCCTGACCCCATCCTTCCGTGTGTGTTAGCAGCCTGCTTGCTTCCCTGGGTTTTCAGTTAATTGTTCTCTCCTCCTTTTGTACAGAGCCATAATAATAACTAACAAAAGGCGTCACAATTCAGCCCAACGTGTTGTCTTGGCTAGAGTGAGATCTAAGTGGCTGCTCTGACCCTGAATCCACTTTGAGTTTAAGAACCAGGTTGGGAGACAGGAGAAGCAATCTGTTGACCCAAGGTTCATATCTATTTTTATTAAGCATGTGAAAAAGTATGCAGATCAGAGGGCTGGCAATGAGAAAGATGGAATCGTAAAATCAATACCATCTCTGCTAATGGGCCCCTTTCTTTGGGGAGTCTTTCCCTCCATCTCATCCCACAGAAGCTTCTCCTTGGCCAGATCTCCTATAATGATAATAGAGATAGAGAATGAAGCTGTGGTTCATGGCTTAGCCAACTTCCAGAAAAGGAAACTTCTACACCAACATAAGTTAGCACCTGTCTTTTCCCAAACTTCTGTTGTCAGTGTTACATCATGCATTGGAAAGGTTAAATGACTAGCCCAAAGTCACATAGATGGTATGCATTACATAATAAAAATGAGAGTTTACATTTAGACTGATTTAAGTTATACAAAGTTTAGAGGTTGCATTATCTTAAAGTTCATAACAGCTTGAGATGACTAGTACAGAAATTATTAAACCTCATTTTTAATGATGGAGAAACATACATAATAAGTAATGTCAATGGTCATATAATTATTAAGTATTGGAGGTGCTGGTCCTAGAGCCAGGCATCAATCAGTCAATCAACAAGCTTTTGTTAAGTGCCTACTATTATCTAGTTACTGAGGATACAATGGCAAAAATAAAATAACAATTGTAGACCCTTTCCTTAAAGGGTGCTAATTCTTTCAGGGGAGAAAATATGCAAACACACATAGATAGATACTAGCATATGTGTTATGTATTTGTATGTAAGGTAATAGGGGAGTAGTAGCAGCTGGGAGACTGTCAAAGGTTAATGTAAAAGCTCATGTTTGAGACAAGTTTTGAAGGCAAAAGAGATTCTAAGAGGGGAGAGAGCAGAAAGAAGGCATTCCAAGCCATGGGGAAAACTTACAAAAAGGACTAGAGATGGAAAATGGAATTTCCTTATGTGAGCAACAGGATGAAACAGAGTTTGTCTGATCTAGTTTAAATCATGCCTTAAAACAGATCATGGGGATGCTACTTAAATTTTCTGTTATCTCAGATTCTTCATTCATAAAATATCAGTAAAAAGGAGCAGAGAAATTTCTAGCAGGATTGTTATGAAGCTCAAAAGAGATAATGCATATGAAGTACTTTTCCAATTTTAAAATGCTAGATAAATGAGATCAGCCATGGTTTTCATTATCATCTTCACCACCATCAACATCATCTTCACTATGATCATCATCATCATCACCCTTGTCTTCATCATGCCAGGTTCCTGATGATTCTGGGGCTTTTACCCCTAGATCCACCCCCTGAAATTACCTGATGTTCCAAGTTACTTACCTGGTGCTTGGCAAACACTTGTGCATTGTAGGTTTTCTCTTCTTCCTATTTGGTTTCCCAGCATCCTGTGTTTCTTCTCTCTGAGGCCACCTCCAAACAGCTCCCAAATTGATATTCATTGGATGCAAGTCTTCCTGAGGAACTCCCCTGCTCAAGGACCTCTAGGAGTTCTTCCTTGCCCTTAAGACTTATTTGGTGGAGGGGCAGCTAGGTGGCACAGTGGATAGAGCACCAGCCCTTGGAATCAGGAGGACCTGAGTTCAAATTTGACCTCAGACTCTTGATAATTACCTAGCTGTGTGACCCTTGGGCAAATCACTTAACTCCATTTTCTTGCAAAAAGAAACAAACAAAAAAGGCTTATATGATTGAACACTGAAGGTCTTTCCCACTCCATCTCCAACCTCTGTGTGCTGATTACATCCATGTCTTGCTCCAGCCAGATTGGCTTCTTTGATGTTCCCAGTGTATGACATTCTAGCTGCCCCCAAGCCTACAGCACTCTTGTTCTTCACCTTTACCTCTTCAAATCTCTAACTCCCTTCAAAGATAGGTTCACCTTCCATATTTGTAGAGCAGAGGGCCTTATTAACATGAGTCTATGTAGAGATCCTAAGGTGTCCCTGATTTTGTTTCCAAGAGTATTTTGATTGTTGAATTTTAATAGAATTGTTGTCTTTGTAATCTTACATTTTATTTTGTGCATTTAAAAAAAGACATGCCTCTTAGAAAGGGCCCATATAGGCTTCATCAGATGTCCAAAAGTATCTGTGACACATAGAAAATTTGCTCTCAAGGCCTTTAGTGATTTCTAGATCCTTCTCAAGTCATTATTGATCATTTCTCAAAAAAAATGGATGACATATTCATCTTGCATCTGCCCTGTGTTATTAGAAGCAGTCCAAAGAATGATGTTAAAAGTCCTGGATTTAGGTCCTTTCTCTGACCAATACTAATTGGGCCATCTTGAATAGCTCCCTTTGCCTCTCAGGGATCTAGATGATTCTCTGAGGTTAGAAAAGGAAAGAAGCTGACCTCAAGAATATGCTGTTCAGGGGGCGGATAGGTGGTGCAGTGGATAGAGCACTGGCCTTGGAGTCAGGAGTACCTGAGTTCAAATCCGGCCTCAGACACTTAATAATTACCTAGCCATGTGGCCTTGGGCAAGCCACTTAACCCTCTTGCCTTGCAAAAAAAAAAAACTAAAAAAAAAAAAAAGAATATGCTGTTCACCTTAAAGCTCAGGGTGACTCCCTAGTTCTCTAAGTGGAATTTCTATCCCGATTGGTTGAATTCCCTGGTGGAATATAAGCTCATTGAAGGCAATTTTCTTCATAGGTCCAACACGAGGCCTAGAGCTCAGGAAGCACTAAACAGATGTTTATTGATTGGTTATAAATATTTCCTAGAGAATCCTTGGGCCTTAGCCATCTATCACCTAATGGCGCAAAAACTGAGGTTCAGAGAAAAGTAGAGGATAGGCCCTTAGTAGCTTTTCTTTCATATTACACATGTCTGCACATAAACACATCTATTTAGTATAAATGTGTAAACATGCTAAACCGATATCCTTGTAGATATAGGCATAGATGTATATGTAGATGGTTCTTCCTGGGGGGCCAGAACAATCAATGATACAATAATGGATTATTCTATTCAACTCAGCTTAATTCACATTTATGAAGCACCTGCTAAATGGCATCCATTCTGCTATGGCTGGAGATACAATGGCAAGAAAAAAATGCCCCCTCCCATCAAGGTGTTTGCAATCCATGTGGGGAGGGAGACCAGCCCTGGAAGAGAAATTCAATGTTTCTTAGTCTGACTTCAGACTCCACCAAGGACAAGGGTGGGAGGTTGCTGGATAGATTGAGTGGGTTGCTTTTTCCCCTCTCTCTGCAGAGATTAGATCAGAGTCCAAGTTTAAAAGCTACTTTCTAATTGTGCTGCAATCGCTATAACTGCAGTCAGTGTACCGTCTGATGCATAAAACAATCTTGCAGAAAAGATGAGCAGAGAGATGAGTTCAGCAGAGATATATGATTGGTTGATCAAGAGGCAGCAAGAAAGGTGAATTTTCATTTTCCATGGCCTTCCTTCTTCTAAAGGTATTTCTGGACACTCTCATCCCTCTTTATGAAAAGTGGTTCAAGGTTTCTATCATGTCAATGAATCAGAATCTCCAACTTGCAATGGACTTCAGCTGCCATCTAATCTAATTCCTCTCTCAAGAAGAAATCCCTCCTTCACTTCCCCAGCAGGTAGTCTGCCGCCTTAGGCTTGAAAACCTTCAGTGAAGGTCAAACCAGCTCCTCCATTTCTTATTCTCACACATTAAAGTCAATTTTTTGGTCAATGTTTTAAAAAAACATTTTGAATATAAGCCAAAATAATATTTAGAAGTAGAAGAGAGTATAGCAGTTACCCTTTGGGGAGTTCTTAACCCTTTTCATGACCCAGACCCCTTTAATAGTTTTGTAAAGCCTATGGACCAGAAAAACATTTTTAATGCATAAAATACAAAAGGTTATAAAGTAATTTAACTATATTGAAATAGTTTCAAAATATATATTTTTAAGGTTCATATACCCAGTTTAATCATCATTTCCTGGATCAACTTCAAAGAGTATATCTGTAGTATCTGTCTTCCTTTAAGCCAAGATCTGTGTGATGAAGAGTCCAGAGGCCCAGAAGTGACTTAACTTGCCTAAGGTTGTGTAGTATCACAGAAAGAGGAAGAACACTGGGCACCACTTGGTCAAATCCTCTCATTTTATAAATGAAGAAATTGAGTCGGGGGCATCGATCTACCCAAGACCTGCACCTTCGTCTTTTGACTCAGAATCCAATGAAACTCCACTTGTCTCCTGAATAGCACAAGTAGTTAAATAGTGGGAGGAGGGTTTGAATTTAGGTCCCCAGATGCTTCATCCTGTGTTCTTTTTACTGAAACATACTGCCTTCATTTTGCTTATTGATTCCCCTGCATAGCTGAAGGAAATGTCAAAAGCAAAGAGACAAGAAAATCTATTCTCTCAGAACATTCCTCTTTCCCTTTACATGTCCCTTAGTGTGGCACCCTCTTTCAGACCTTCCCCTTATTTTCCCACCCAAACCCATCTTATCCCTGCTGAGTCAAAGCCCTTTGCATTCTTTGTAGCCCTAAATGTAGGTTGCCTCGGCCCAGGGCCATCTTGTAGCTGTTTGAGAAAGAATCTTTGTTGAGCTTCCTTTGTGCATTAATAGATAAGTCAGATGTGAAGGTTAGCCATGAGCAAACAATGTGTCCTCTATCAACATTTGCTTTGGCTTTCTCTGGGAACTACTGGGTAGAACTCCATTGAGCTCTCTGCAGAGTTGGGTGGGCCAAAGTGTTTACTCAAATTAGAAAGTGATTACATACCCAAGTCTTAGGAGAGAATAAATTAGTTGAAACTTTCTCAACAAAAAAGGAAGACCTTCAGATTTGACAATCATGCCCAAGTTCAGATTGTTAATTTAGTTTGGATAATTATGTGAATCTGAAAGACAACCATTTAGGAATGATCTGTCTCAGAAGAAGACATGCATTCAGAAAATGGGTTGGTTTGCCAGAAAAAAGCTCCACCCCCACCCCCTCTCTGTTTCTCATATAGGAACATCTAAACCTTATCTGTTTCTTGTTCAGTATATCCAGGTCTTAGGAATGCAATAATGATGCTTATTTCCAGAATTGAACATTTAATAGATTTACTGATCAATTTAATATATGTTCAGAATACAGCATCCTAGAATGGATGATAGCTTAAAAATATCAAAAAATAACTATCTATGAAAGATATATTTTAAAGTAAATATATTCATTCATTTATTCAGCAAATATTTTACAGGTCCTTATGATATGCCAGTGATTATGCTAACCACTGGGAATATTGAAACACAAACTAGACAGCCCTGCCTTCAAAGAATTTGTTTTCAATCGGGTAAAATAACATGTTCTCATGTGAATAGACCCAAATTAAATACAAGGACATTTCTCTGAAGGAAGCTATAGATATGGATTCCAGAAAGCCTTCATAATTAAAGGCACTATTGGAGCTGAATTTTGAAGAAAACTTGAGATTCCAACAGGCAGGGGTGAGGAGGAAGAGTGGAAATGTGATGCCTTGTATGAGGGATAGTGGATCGGCCATATGCCAGATCTTTCTCTACCTTTGTCAAAACAAAGCATGCCCTGGTCTCATTCTCTCAGGACTTTAACATCTTGGTTAAACAACAATAGATGGCCCTCCATTAAGTTACATAGAGAATTCATGGAAAAGCATCTAATAATGACCATAATGTTGCCTCCTGACTTTCATCTTGGCAGTAAAAATGGTTTATCAGACTATAAGAACCTTGGGAATTAGGATAGTTCCATTATTCATACTTGGGTCCATGATGTTTGGGTCAGATCCTGAGACAGAGCAAGAAAATAATCAGTGCCTGGTGTTTGATTGATGGATGGATTGAAGGAGCAGTCCAGGGATTTGAACCTGGTCCTCTGGGGCTATTTTCATTAAACAAGATCTCTGGTGCTAGCTGTAAACATAGAGAACTGAAATCCAAACCTTCACTGGGGATGGATGGATGTCTCTTTCCTTGAGTAAATCAAGATATGCTGCTTAAAAGAACTGAGGGAGTAGGTGAAAGGAAGGGATGAAAGGAGATGAGCCCTGCTTATCTCCTTTAAAGACTTGAGATGGCCAAAGCAATAACAAGAGATAAGTCATGACCAGAAGCAATAAAGTGAAGTGAATGGCTTGGAGGGCCAGGTTATGGGATGCAGATTGAAGTCCTTGATAAAGAACAGGATTTTAGAACCAGATTGACAGCATACTTCAAACTGGTGAAGAGATTAAAGGAGGCAGATCCTAATACCATTAAATGGAAAGAGGCCAGGCATTAAGCACCAAATGCTAATGCCTAAAGAATGCTTTTGACCATGAGAACAGGTTTCCAGTACTAGAGGATTTTAGGATTCAAACAGAAAAGGCCCAGAAAGGTACAATTCAGTGACAACAATGCATTTCCTTTTGTCATTGAACCAATGGAAGAGTTGATCCCTCAACCAATCTCAGTGATGAAAAGAGCAGCAGAACTTAATTAATAAATAATCAATGGATATTCTGTATCTACCCTCCATACATCCAATAGGCACTTGTTTAGCATTATTGTGAACTGACCAGAGCATTGTAGATACCTAGCTCTCTCTTTCTGTTGTTTGTTTTTTGTTCTCAAAGAACACCATGAAATCAGGGAAGTGACACCATGAATTAGATTTGAGTGAGTAGAACTGGGCTAAATCACAAGCCTCACTTTTTCCTCCAGAGCCATCTGGGTCCAGTGATCAGATATGAATCAGGATGATTGGCGATGGCCCTTGATGTGTCACTGACTTGCCCAAAGACTCATAGCTAATAATAAAAAGTCTTAAGTGTCTGAGACTGGATTTGAACTTGGATCTTTCTGACTCCAGGGCCAGTATTCTATCCACTGTGCTACCTACCTGCCCCCAAATACTTACAGAAATGCATATAAGGAAGTTTATAGACTGTCTTCAGGAAACTTAGCATCTAATAAAGCTAACTAATTATGTGCAAAACACTATGGTAGACACTTGAGGCAGGTATATGCAAATATGCAATAATCTCTTCCCTTAAGAACTGATTATTTTTAATGTAGACATAGAGGTTGGGACTGAACTCATATTTTCATTGATATGAGGAAGCTTTCTCTACTAATGAAGATTGACAACTTTCTCTGCCAAAGCTCCAGGTGACTCTCCAAGGTAACTTGCAGATGGATTACTAATCTACATCAGTGAAAGGAGTTTCCATACCATAAGCTACCCTATGCCAATGAAACTATATATCCAAACCAAAAAAAAATATATTTCAAAGAAAAAATCCAAGCATCTAATTTCAATGTCTTCCACAAAGAAGGACAAATAGTGGGTTAGACATAGAACATGTGGTTTAAGTTTGTTCTCTGGAGTTGTATAAATGGTGCATCAGCATGATTGGACCTGGAATCAGGAAGGCCCTGTCTCACTTCCACTTTAGACACCAGCTCTATAATCCTGGACAAATCTTTTCACCTCTCCAGATCCTGGGTCTTCCTATGTAAACAGCAGGAATTCACATCAATGGCCCCTAAGACTACCTCTAGCTCCAAAACTATGTTCCTATGAACAAAATTATTTTATATCTGCATATCCCTGCCTCAAGTGTCTACCATAGGGAGTCCCTAGCACCAGGGACAGAGGAGCTCTGGAGTTAAGGTTCAGGGAAGAAAAATAATACAACTGGGGGAGGCCAGTTGGTCAATGGTTGCAATGTGAATCTAACATTTGCAGCATGATTGGGGTCCGGTTCTGAGGAAAGGGAAAGGGCAGAGGTATTTGCTTTGGGGCCACTTCAGCATCCATCCTAACCTTTCTGCCACTCCATTTGGGTCTCCCTGTATTTCATCCTGTTCCCCCTCAGTGCACAATCTGTTGAGAGGCAGACCCGCTTTCCTGCTGATCCTTATTAGCTTTTCATTTCCCTTGGAGATTCTCTCTGACAAGCAAAATCCCTTCCTGGTTACAAACAGTTCTGTAACATAAAATATCATGAAGGGTGATAGGATTTATTTTTGCTTCCAACTCCCCATCTCTCCTGGAAAAGCTGCTGGGGTGAGGAATCCAGGGCGAGGAGTACAGAGCTAATGAAATGTTCCATTTCAGCACATAGCCATCTGGGTTATATACTGGCTTCCCATGTGTTGTCTGGTCTTAACATTGGCAACAAGGTAGTGACACCATTCTAGCCCATAGGAATCACTGCCACCCATGTGTGTGTGTGTGTGTGTGTGTGTGTGTGGAGACTTCACTTTGACTGTAGTGGAACATTTATTGTGGACTCAGCCTAGCACCATTCATCTGAGGGGTTTCAGGGTGTCAGAGGACTGGGTTTAGAGTAAGCAAATCGGGATTTGAACCAACGGATGTCAACTGTGCTTATCATTCTAAAGAACAAGACATTGGTTTACCCTAATGGAGTCAATGGCTAGGTACATTCAAAATACATGTGGTATAAATGGAAGGTTATCTCAGAATAGGGCGGCTAGTGAGTGTCATAGTGCACAGAGCACTGAGCTTGGAGTCAGTCTGCTTCACCTAACTGAATTCAAACCAGTCTCATATACTTTCTAGCTGTGTGACCCCTGACAAGTCATTTTACCTTTCTTGCCTTAGTTTCCTCATCTGTAAAATTATATGAAGAAGGAAATGGCAAACCACTCTAGGATCTTTGCCAAGAAAACCCCAAATGGGATCACAGACAGTCAGATACAATTCATACAAAGAAGCAATGATAACAGCAACAACAATCTCAGAAGGAAAGCAGATGAGGATTAGAAGAGACTAGAAAAGGGATTTGAGTGGAGTCTTGAAGGAATCCAGGTGGATTGAGGTGATAAGGGAGAATATTCCAGATATGAGATGATTACTTTAGTGATAGTAGAGAGCACTGAACTCAATAAAGCCCAGAAATATAAAATCACTTGTTCCTAGGCCAGGTATTAAATACTGGGTCAAGATTTGAACTCAGGTTTTGTGACATGGTGTCTAGGTTGTGCCTGCTGCTTCCATCTGAAATTCTGGTGAAATGACACAATACCTGCAAAATGGCATCACAGATCAACCCAGGCCTCTGGTCAATGTCACCTCATCCCTCAGAGGGGGATTATGGGTTGTGTACAGTTATGACTAGATGGGCATTTACACATTCAATCATCCCCAAGATTCTGCCTTTTCAAAGAGCTAGAGAGACACCTGGAACATGAAAGATGCTCCATAAAACCAAATTTGACTCCATTCTATCTCAGTAATTTGCCTCATAAATACTTTGCAAAGTTGTGAAATATTTTTGGCAGTAGAAGTAAAACTTGAGTATCCTGGGACTATGTGATATTTCATCTTCTTCCAAGTGGAAAGATTTTCAAGCTTTTGTGTTACTGAGTCAAATCTCCCGTAGGTACTGTTTAAAGTTGGTTAGCAGATGTTCAAGTATTAGATAGCTTGGTGCATGCATATATGCATATATACCTACATACATGCATGCCTTCATTTTATCAGGGTCAATATTAAACTATGTGTCTTAAGAGGGTTTAAGTTTGGGGTTCCCAAATTTTTCCTGATCATGAGTTCTTGGCAAATCTCTAGAATTTCATGTTTCTTCCAACATCTAGATAAACCTCCCCATTTTACACATGAGGAAACCAAGACACAGAAAAGTTAAATGGTTGCCCAAGGTCACATTGGACATAGCATCTAAGTATTTGAGGAAAGGTTTGAACTCAGGTCATCTTGATTCAAATTCAGCAGGGAACTACTTAGTTACCTCCTTCTAACATATACAAGCCAAGGAACATGGGTCTCACCTAAACTATCGGAACATCATTTTCTTCATCTATTAATTGGGGATATTAGTACTACTGCCATGACAGTATTATAATGAAGAGAATTCTCTGTAAACCTAAGGTGCTATATAAATCTGAAGCGGTATTATACTGGACCAAGAAGAAGCGTAGAGGAGAGGGGTGAGGCCATTGAATCTCAATGGAGGAGCCCAAGCTGAAGAAGAAAGACTGTCATAGAAGCAGTGGAGATGGCACACCACAACTTTCTGCATTTTGAGCTGCAAATCCCATTCCTTTAGCCAATACTAGGAGGGCCTTCAGAGGTCAAAGGAGGAAACAAGGAGCCAAAGGAATTATGTGGTTTAGCCCAGATCTACGGCTAGTAAGCAATAGAGATGGATTTGAACCCAAATCTTCAGCTTTCAGAGCCCCTATTTTGGCCACTGTGTTAAGTTCTCCTACAGCAAAACTCAGCTTGCCAGGCACTTTAGTTTTGAATATTTTCAATTACAGGGAGTTTATAAATTAACAAACATGGCAATACTTAACAGAAAGAATACTGAACTAAAGCCAGGAGACGTGGAATCCACATCTCCCTTAGAAACTGTGTGACCTTGAAAAACTCACTTTGGAGAGCTACTCAGTTTCCTTAACTGCTAAAATAAAATATGTCCTGAGGGACCTCTTATGTCCCTTCCAGATCTGAAACAAGCTGAACTAAAACAGTTCCTGTGTGTGCGTGTGTGTGCACCAATTTGAAATGAATTAAATATTGTCCTTTGTTTTGACTTCCATTCTCCTACACCCCCTCCATAGCAATCCCATTTGCTGATTCCCACTGGGGTCTCTAGTACATCTGTGAGACTGAGCCCAAGGCTTATTAATTAAACTATGAAACGTACCTGTAGCATCATCATCATCATACCTGTGGTATCAACATCACCACTAAAGATGCCATGCCTGTGTGGACTATCTTTGCCAAGATGCCACTGCCAGTTAATATCTAACCCTTTCAGCTTTTCTATCCCCTTTTTACAAATTTTTATTGAGGTACTGTTTTCTTTTTATATCATAGTCAATTTCCCTTGACCTCCCTTCAGTCTTTTCACCCTTTTTTGTAACAAAAAAAAATAGCTAAGCCCAGATCCAGTAGCTAACCTGGGACTCGGTATGCTGCATTCTACATGTGGAGACCACTATTTCTGTTGTGAGAGGAGGGAGATGTAACTCAGCAGTAGTTCTTTGGGGTCCACATTGGCTATTATGAAGAATAAGTGTTTGATTTTTTTGTGTTGTTTTCATTTATATTAGTCAAGTATGTCACGTGCCTACACATACACATGTGAATGTTCTCCCAGTCACACCACAATCTTTACCAATTCTTTCATCTCATCTTCATAGCTGTCATTTCTCATAGCAAAAAAATGTCATTTCATCCCTATAACACAATATGTTCAGACCCTTCCAATTGATGAATACCCACTTTGCCTCCAAGTTGTCATTGTGGTTTTGCCTACATTTTCCATGAAAGATCCAGTGTATTCAATACCAAGAGTAAATAGTATGATTGTATCTTTGTGCTATGAAAAATGGAAATATATGTGAAACCAATTACTAACTTAAAACCCATTGAACAAAAAAGCAATAGCAACAGAATGTATGTGAAACAGGGAATGGAGGAAAAGAAAAAGATGCAAATTTCTACTGCTTATATAAATATCAGTGCGTTCCCACCTCCCAGTCATTCGAGTGTACCAGCTTTATAAATATTTTCCATGTAGACTGGGAAATTGAAAGATGATTTAGAGCTTTTCTATGCTTATATGAAAATAAAATCTTATTTTCTAGTCAAAAATTTTGTATGCCCTTGTATCAGAATGTTAAATTGGATTGTTGCCATGGATAAACGAGTTCCCTTTCTGCAAAATCCCTGGGAGGAGATTAGTGCCACAACCCAATGGGGATTGGTTGAGGATTTATAGAAGGGAACATCATGATATGACAGTGATATTATTCATTTTGGGAGTCTTAATGTTTGACTTAACATAGTTGAAGTCTCCCATGTGATACAAAGATGAACTTTTGCCCACAATGGGTTCTAGGCTAATAAAAAATAACTCTTGCTGAGATCCATCCCATGCTGATATGACATCATCATCAGGAAGTAAGGGATGTGCCACTATAGAAGATGCTCAGCCATTGGTAGTAAAAGTCTCTTCTAAAATTCTCCATTAAGCAAATCAATTTGACTTTGGCCCTGGAGCCTGAGCATTCCTACTGTGAATCAAAAATGAAACTTAGGTAAGAGTTGAATGTTAGTTAACCACTTCCTTGGGAATCCTATATCAAGGGATTGTGCTTCTCTCTTAAGTCAAACAAGTCATAGGACTCCAAAATGAAGCCTGGGTCCCAAACTTGAAAATGGTAGCTGGGAATGCCCAGAGATGGCTAGAAGCTGGGGCTACCCTAGTTCAACTGGTCCTCAGGCACAGATCAAGGATGAAAGAGGTTGGTCATGGTATCTAACATCCCTTACACTAAGGATGTTCTACAGTGCCTTGGTCAGAGCATGTTGAGGACATTGTAATCCTTTCTGGGTTCAACTTTTGAGCAAAAACATGAATGATCTAGAGAACATCCAAGAGGACATCCAGGAGAAAGCCAAATAAGATTGAAGGAATGCTTCGGTTTAAGGTAAACATGGGAAAAATCTTTGAGTATTTGAAGCACTGTCATTCAGTTGGTTTTGACTCTAAAAACAACTGACTACAACAATGTATGGGAGAGAGATTTGACCCAATATATTTGAGCCAAGAAGACAGACCTTAAAGGCAAAGTCATAAGGTTGACATCAAGAACATCTTTCTAATGATTAGAACCATTCTAAAGGAGTAGAAAAAGTAATGCACTCTCCCTCTCTGTCTTCAAGCCAAAATGTAGATGGAATTAAGGAATACTGTAAAGGGAATTCTTTGTCAGGGATGATTAGACTAGCTTCTGCCAGAGGTCTTCTCCAAATTCTGAATTTTTGTGATTCAGAGATTTCATAATTTTATGGAACATGGGGGGGAGAGGGAAGGTAAGGGTGCCTACTTAGAACCAGGTTGCTATGACTTCAAGTAGGTTAAATAAATAATTTGATGTCTGTCAGATTGGACAAGCCTGATATATGGTATAAGAGAAGAGTGGAAAGCTTCTCATTCCATCATCACATTGTCTACCCTGCCATGTCACTGGCACACTAGTTTTAATCTTTGACAATGCAGAGAATTTGGCATGGGAAATGCTATTGTAGACACCCTGAGCTCCCCTCCA
Source organism: Macrotis lagotis (assembly GCF_037893015.1). Classification (NCBI taxonomy): domain Eukaryota; kingdom Metazoa; phylum Chordata; class Mammalia; order Peramelemorphia; family Peramelidae; genus Macrotis; species Macrotis lagotis. The sequence continues at coordinate 7,245,015 of NC_133659.1, forward strand.
AAAAAGAGATCCCGGAAATTTCATACCTTTGTGTGCTGACACTGTCATTTTATTGAGCTGTAGAAATATATAGAATAATTACTTGGAACAAAGTCATGATGAAACTTGCACTGTTTTTTTTTTTAATAGTAAGCACTTATATGACTCCTTAAGGTTTGAGAAAGTATGTTAATCATGTGATTTCATTTGCTCCTTGTACCCTCGAATGTGAGAGTGAGGCCATTGTCATTTTATAGATGAGAATCTGAGGCACGGTTAGATTAATTTATTTTCCCAGGATCACGCAGGTAGTATCTGAGGAAGAATCAAACTCAGATCTTTCTAATAGCAAATCTAGTTATTCTATCCAACTATCTATTGTTCAGTCATTTCAGTTGTGTCTGATTCTCCATGACTCCATTTGAGTTTTTTTCTGTTTGGTAGAGATACTACAATGATTTACCATTTCTTTCTTCAGTTTATTTTACAGATGAGGAAACTGAGGTAAACAGGGCTAAGTGACTTACCCAGGATCCCATGGATAGGAAGTATCTGAGACCTTATTTGAATTCAGTCTTCCAGGCCATATTTAATCCAGGAGGATGGGACTCAATTGTATAAATGAAGCATAATTTTGAGGATGATATAACCTTTAATCTGTTTGTCAGTGTGTGTGTGTGTGTGTGTGTGTGTGTGTGTGTGTGTGTGTGTGTGTGTGTGTCCAGAATCCTTTGGGAGACCTTGCCCCAACACCTGCTTCCTACCCATGAGATCAGCTTCTACTCTCTCATGGCAAGGTCTTCTCTTTTCTGACTGAGCTCAGAGAATGATGGCCTCTTTGCCTTATCACATCCATCCTCTTTGGAACTTCCCATTATCTCCACTTCAGTCTTGTTCTTTGAACAAGAACGAGAGACCAAGCAATAACATTTCCAAATAGCTTCTTCAGGGATGGGGATTTTGTTGTTGTCGTTGTTGCTGCTGGTCGGTTTTGTTTTGTTTTGTTGGTTAGTCTGGCGTAAGAGACATGTCAACCTTTCTTTTCTTTGTTTTTTGGAGAGTTTTTTTGGTTTGGTTTTTGTAATCAAGTCATGTCTAGCCTTTCCCGACAAGGTTATCTGCTCTGTACTATATAACAATCACAAAATTGAATTTCTGGAAGAGCCCCATCTCCAACTATGCCTTTTCTTAATCTTCACAAAAGCAAGAAGAGATAGGGCATTGTTTCTAAGGTGCTACTTCATTGCTGTTTGTAAAGGATTACCTTACCCAATATAAGCACATTTTCAGGAATGTACTCGCTCTTGGTGATTTTGAGTGCCAGCCTGGGAAGGATTGGATCTGGCCGCTGAGAGAGGAAGAACTCCAAACCTCTGTGGGTTCAGACCTCATTGGATTTGCTAGCTGCGCTGGAGAGAGAGAGACATCTGTTTAGAAGTTTTCTTTTCCCCAATTCAATTCACTTTTATTCAACAAGAATTTATTAAATCTTTACTCTGAGTAAGAGCTATGATGGGCCCTGGAAATATGGACAAAAAAGAAACAGACCCTGTCCTTAAAGGGTTTCTATCCCACTGTGGCAAAACAGTATATACAAAGAGAAGCTAATAGAAAATATATACTAATAAAATGAAAAGTATTTTACAGAGAAGCCGGAATATCTCTGGTATTTTCAATCTAATAAATAAAAATAAACAAACTGATGAATATTTAAATAATAGCTAGCATTCCTGTAATGCCTATTATGTGATAGATACTATACTTAATTCCTTAATATATCTTATCTCATTTGAAGCTCACAAGCCCTGTGAAGTGTTATCATCTTCCTTTTACAGATGAAGAAACTGAAACAAACAAGAGATTAAGCTACTTGCCCAGGGTCACACAGTTAGAAAGAGTCAGACATTGACTTTGAACTCTGGTTTTCCTGACTCCAGACCTGGTGCTTCATCCATTTTGCAATCTCATTGAACTAGGTAAATATGGAGTTGACTTAAATGTTTAATATGTATTATTTTCTCATTTAAAATTTTTTCTACAAGCATTTTTCTAAAGCATAATTTTTTAAACCAGTGACTGTTTAGACTATTATCTTGAATAAGATAGGTGGCAGATAGGAGGCACAGTAGATGGACCATAAGCTCTGGAGTCAGGAGGACCTAAGTTCTGATCTGGCCTCAGACACTTACTAACTGTGTGAACCCTGGGCAAGTCATTAATCTCAATCAATTTAACAAAAAAAAAAGAATTTTATTCAAGAATGCTTTTTGTATCACAAATGTTTTTTTCCCCTTTCTGTTAAAATATAATTGACTTCTTTTCTGTGCTGTTATTCAATGCTTACTGTGTCTACATTATTTTATTCTTTCCTCAAAGATATTATTCAACATCTTTAGGGTGAAGTATTTGTGTTTGAATTCTCTTATTCTTTTCCTGATCCATATTTTCAAAAAATATCTTGTTAATCACTTTTTATCATCTACATTAAAACTATCAATTCCTTATGCATATGATGATTTAATGTAGAGTCTTAAATAACTCCTCATAGATTTTCTCTATCTATTTAACCTCTGCCACACAAATGTTGATATATAATTTGTTATTTCACAGTGATTTTTTTCATAATATTTTATTTTCCCCTAATTACATGTTAAAACAATTTTAACTTTTTTAAATCAATCAATAATGATTTAGAGCATTTTTCATATGACTATAGATAGCTTTAATTTCTTCATTTGAAAACTGCCTGCTCATATCCTTCAATTTTTTCAACTGTAGAATGATTTGCATTTATATATATATATAAATATATAAGCAATTTGATTCAATTATTTAAATATTATTTTTTCCAATTACTTACAAAGATAGCTTTTCAACATTCATCTTTTGTAAGCTTCTGAATTCCATATTTTTCTATCAACCACACTTCCTTATCCCTTCTCCATGGCAGTGAGTAATCTGATATGTGTATAATTGTGCATATTTCCATATTAGTCATATTGTAAAAGAAGAATCAGAACTAAAGAGGAAAAAACAGGAGAGAGAGAAAAACATAAAAGAAATTTTAAAAAGTGAACAGATTGCTTTGGTCTACATACAGAATCCATAGTTTTTTTCTCTGAATGTGGATGGCATTTTCCATCACAAGTCTTTTAGAATTGTCCTGGTTCACTGAACTGTTAAGAGGAGCTGGGTCCATCATAGTTCATCTTCTCACAATGTTACTGTTACATGTACAATTTTCTCCTGATTTTTCAGTTCATGCACATCTTTCTAGGTTTTTCTGAAATCCTCTCTCTCCTGATTCCTCACAAAACAATAGTACTCCATCACATTCATATATGATTATTTGTTCAGTCAATTTCCCATTTGATTTGTAATTACCAATTTCTTTGCTACTACAAAGAACTGCTACAAATAGCTGCAAAATTAACTGCTATAACCATTTTTTGTAGATGTGGGTCTTTTTTTCCCTTTTTAATGATCCTTTTGAAATATAGACCTAGAAGTGGTATTGTTGGATCAAAGGACATGCACAGTTTTATTGCCCTTTGAGCATTGTTCCAAATTGCTTTCCAAAATGGTTGGATCAGTTCACAACTCCACCAAAAGTTCTTTAGTGTCCCAGTTTTCCCACTTCCTCTCCAACATTGACCACAGTACCCCAGACTTGCTTTAATTTGCATTTCTCTAATCAGTAATGATTTAGAATACTTTTCATGTGACTATAGATCATTTTAATTTCTACATCTGAAAACTGCTAGTTCATATCTTTGACCATTCATCATTTGAACAATGACTTATATTCTTTTAAACTTCACTCTGTTCTCTATATATTTTAGAAATTAGTCCTTTATCAGAAGCACCAACTGAAATTTTTTCCCAAGCTTTCTGCATTCCTTCTAATTGGTTTTATTGGTTTAATATATGTAAAACTTTTTAATTTAATTCATTTTGCAATTTATAATGTTCTCTGTCTCTTACTTGGTCATAAACTCCTCCTCTCTCCATATATCTGTCAGATATATTATTCCTTAGTCTCCTAATTGACTTATGGTATCGCCCTTTAAGACTAAATCTTATACCCATTTTAATAATATCTTGTTATAGAATATAAGATATTGGTCTATACCTGATCTGTATCACTGGCAATTTGATATAGTTTATGCAGATGTAGTCATGTAAAACAATTCATTATTAGTCGTTTTGAACCATAAGTCTGAGAGAGAGACAGACAGACAGACAGACAGACAGAGATAGAGAAAAGGGAAAGAGAGAGAGAGACAGAGATGGGGAGGGAGGGAGAGTGAGAGAAAGAGACAGGGGAGAGACAGACAGAGAACAGAGAGGGAGAGAAACTAGTGTGCTTCATTCTACAAGTCTCTATTCAGAGAGTAACGGTTCTTTCTCTGGAAGTGGATAGTAATCTTCAACCTAAATCCTTAGAGATTGTCTTGGATCGCTGCATTGCTGAGAAGAGCTAAGTCATTCACAATTCCTTGAATAGTATTGCTGTTATGTATGCTGTTCACCTGGTTCAACTCACTTCACATTGTACCCATTCATGGAAGTCTTTCCAGGTTTTTCTGAATTCATACTGCTTGTTAAGTCTTATAGTACAATAATATTCCATCAAAGTCATATTCTGCAGTTTGTTTACTATGATGATTTTCTTGCAAATCACTTTTTGTTACCACTGCAGTAGTACATAACTCATTTTTCCCTTGAACTGGATCTTTTTTACATAAAACTGACTTTATCATCTTGTTTTTGTTGAATTTTCAATTCATATCACCCTTTATGCAATATATCAATCAAGAATCAATGATTTTTTTCTTATGTAAATAATTTCAATATTCCTTTTCCAACTTAGGCAGTAGTACCAAATTATTTTTATAATTTCAATAAATAGGAGATCCAATTACAAATAATCCCAGTTATTTAGTCCTTCCTTGAAATAGAGCATCCAAGAACAAGTCAGGGGGAGCATTTTCCTAGAGAAATCATTGAGGTTTCAGCCCTATTTGAAGCATCAAATCAAACTCCAGATGAGCAAGTTGTACTGGACTTTGTTAGGCAAATGAAAGAAAAGATATCTGTGGATTGAAAAGCTCTTTATGAAAAGGGTAACCAGTTTCCATTTCACATACTCAGCAGGCCAATAGTGTTAGCTTTGATTAAAAGTCAAGCTGGCCATACCAATCTTTTCATCACTTAAATTACACAGAATCTATATAAAAATTTTAGGCTTGGGATTGTTTTGTTTTGCTTTTTTCAATGGTTTGTCAGAAGTCAGGAGACAATCTTGTCAGAATCCATCTCTCATCCCATCTCCTCTAAATTACCCAGGCTTTGTTGAGTCTCTCCTACTGATGAGAGGCCACCATGGGGTGTGGATGGACAAGTTACTTTTGAACACATTTAACAAATCTCTCCCTGTTTTCTAACGATCCCCCACAAAACCTCCCAGACCTGTTTCCTCAGGCAATTGTCTCAACCAAAGGAGTCAGAAATCTATTTGCTACACAACTGATTCTTTGAAATGGTTCCTATTTCTTCTTCCTCACACTTCTCTCCAAAATGGTTTTCAGTGCTTTCCTCACAAATGAGACCATATGGTTTCTATTAGAAGTCACATATCTCTTCAAACTTGGTCAAAGGTGTGAGGAGAGTCCTGCAGGGAACTAGTCCCTGGAAATGACTTGTCACAGCACATCTCTATCTAAGATAGATGCAACCATTATTTTAGGAAATGCTGCAATGGCCCGGGTCCCACCTATACCCCATGAGCTGAAGATATAGAAATAAGAATAAAGAAGCCTCTGCTATGGAAAAATTGGCATTCTATTAGGGGATTGCATTGTGGCCACAAATACTCAAATAATAAGTATATAGAAAGTGATTTTAGGAAGGAAAGAGAACTAACATTTGGACATATAATGAAATACCATAATTGTACTGGAGGTAACATGTGAGGCTGAGTCTGGGGGGAGAGCATTCCGGATGTGGAAAACACTTCCACAAAGATACAGATATCAAATGCATAGTTTGGATGGCAAATAGCCATAAGTTCAGTTTGCCTGGGAAAGAGAGGACATAAAGAAAAATAATATGAAATAAAATGGAAAATAGAACTCTGAGCAATAGGAAAACTAATGCAAGTCTTGATGAATGAATAGATAATGAAAAGTGTCGCACAGTAGGAAAATGGGCAAATATCAGAGGGGGGAGGATCTATTTCTTACCCTAATACTTTTTTCTATGCATAAAATAAATGTTCCTATATCAGATGCTTTTTTTAAATTGTTTTCTTTATCCCAAGGTAGAGTACACTGGGATAGAGGGAAGGGCATGGAAATGATCATGATGTAAAGAAAATGAGTATTAATAAAATATATTTTTTGCTATTACTGTTTTTTAATAAGTAACCTAGGTAGTTAGTAAAAGCTAAATTATAGACAGCTTTAAATGGCAGTATAAGGTTTTCCTATTTTGTCCTAGAGACAACAGTGAGGCACTAAATATTTTTGAGCAGAATGACAACTGGTCTTAAGAATATTAAGATGAAAGATTAAAGAAGAAAGAAAATTGAAAAAGGGAGACCAATGAGGAGTCTCCTTAGATAGTTTAGGGAAGAATTAATTATGACCTGAACTGCAATCAAAGTCATGTGATTGTTCTGAGATATGTCATGGAAGTGAAATCAACAAAACATATCAATTTGGGGAACATCAGAGATAAGAAAGGGCAACAACAATGATGATAGGGTTGAAAACTGACTCACTTAAAAGATAAGGGTGTCCTTGATGGGACTGGGAAAGTTTCAAGCAAGGATAGGTTTGAGAAGAAGCCATAAGGTGGAGCTGTCCATATCGGACATCCAAGTGGAAGGATCTTGCGGACAGTTTGGAAGGAGGTTTTGTGGAAATAACGGATTTGGAAATAAAGAAGTGTTCTAATCCTGGCTCTGTCACTTACTTATATGATCTCAATCTAAAAATCTATAAAACTAGAGGATTGGACCAGATAAGTACTAAAGACTCTTTCAGTATCTTATTGAATTATTATAAGGCTAAAGTTCAGAATAGGCAGACAGGATGAAAAGATTTGGGACATATAGACATAATATTAAATTTAATATATGTATATACATTGTGATATATACATATGAGTATATCTACATGCATATATAGATATATACACATGTGTATTATCTCTTAGGCATGTATTCAGAATTTCCCTGAAAGGTGCAATTAATATGTGATTATAATGTTTGCTCATTTTAATTGCTATCTTCATTTTTCTTACACAAAACAAAACTTAAATAGTACATTTCTACCCCTTCAATCCACATTAAATCACAGAATCTTGGGGTCATAAAGGGGCCCAGAAGTCATGTAATCCAATAAGCACACACTCAAAAATTTGTAATTCACTTCAATTCAATTGAATTCAATTCTTTTGGGATTTATTTCTTTTTCCTCTGGGCATGGTACATCATTAGGTGCTTAATAAATGTATGTTAAATTGAATTGGATACAATTGAATGGATCAAATCAGCTATCTTCTAAGGTAGGTCACCCCGCCTTAGATGAAATTCTTTCGTCCAAAAGACTAGCCAGATGGGGAGCTTTTATGTTCATTTCTATTAACTTTATGAACATATGTATATGAATAATTATGGATAGTTACAGGATGTATAGCCTTTGTTTTCAAAAACATCAAGACTTAAGTTGTCCCATAGGAAAGAAAAGTATCTAAATAAACACACTCATTTTCTGGTAGTGTTCTCTCATAGTGATCCCTAGAGGGAAAAATCGATAAGCATTTCAAATGAATTCAATATGGATGCTTGTATTGGCTCACTAACATGATGTCACCCGCATTCTATATCCCAGAGGATAATGGTGAAAGACACATCCCTGGGAGCTGTCCAAGGTTCCCATGAACTATTGTGTAAAAAAATGAGTCCCCTTCATGATCCCTGTGGTTTTCCTGAGCACTTCTGTCCACACAAGGATTCATAGTACCATAGAATTCTAGAGTCTGAAAATAGTCCACAGGACATAGAGCAACAATGGGAAAGAATCTGACCATAGCTGCAGTTGTGCTGAAAGGCTCCCCCTATCCAAGGGAAGAAAGAGAGGGCATGCAAAGCACTAGCAATAGGCCCAGGGCCTAGTGAAGGATTAAGGTGACATTACTGGACAGAGCAGCAGAAGACTGAAATCTTAGCCATAAAGAATATATATATATATACATATATATATGTATATATATATATATATGAGAGAGAAAGAGAGAGAGAGAGGCACCTTGCCCTCATTACCTATGTCTCCATTTTCGTTGCTCTTTGTTAACTGCTACAACATAATCAGATACTCTCATTGCTGCAAGAGACCTCAGTGATTACCTTGACCGACCCATCTATTGATTGTAAATGATTCCCCTTTGATATGCGGTCAACTGTCCTTCATTCCATTGGTAAGAGGAACTCACTGCTTCCAGAGAAACACAATTTCACTTTTAGAGAGCTCTCTCTATTGGGGCAACTAGATGAACCAGTGGACAGAAAACCAGACTTGGATTTAGAAAGATCTGAATTCAAACCCAGCCTCAGACACTCACTAGACTGTGACCCTGGGCAAATCACTTAACCTTGTTTGCATCAGTTTCCTCTTCTGTAAAATAAACTAGAGAAGAAAATAGATTCTTCCTTATATAAAGTCAAAATCTGACCTCCCAGCAGCTTCCACTAGTTAGCTTCTTCTCTCTGGGGGTCTAGGAAAACAAGTCTAATCCTTCTCCAATGTGAAAGTCATTCAGATATTTAAGAATTGTGTTCATAATTTCCAATCCCTAATTATTCTCTTTTCTAGTATTAATAGGCCTTGTTTCTTCACATCCTGGTTTTATGACCCAGTCACATCACCATAACAAGATTTTAATGGATATTATGAGCTTTGAGGGATGAATAACCTCTATCAATTCAGATTATCACATTCCCTTATGAAGGTTAAGTTACTTGACAAAGGTCACAGTCAGGATAGATCAGGTATAGGACTTAAACCTATGTCTTCTAGACTGAGGTCAGATCTCTAACCATTATACTAACCTTTATAAAGTAGAAGTTGGATTGCAAGACCTTGTCAAAGTCAGAGCTGGCTTCTTTGATGAGACAGTCATCTCAATACATATCCCTCATGCAGATTCCCATTAGGAAACATGCTATCTGAACAAACATAAGAATGTCCACACTGGAAGCTTCCATTATGTTTGAAACCTGTTCACATGTCTTTGATTTTGTTTTCTTCAAGGACATCTAGTAAACCTTGCCCAGTCTCCCCAGATAGATTGCACCAGTTTTTTCTGAGGATAATGCCACAACCAGGACACACACTCAAGACTCAGTTGTGACAGACCCCAAGCAGATTACACACTCTCTATCTCAAGACACTACTTTCTCATTCAATCTTTTTATAGTCTGTCAACCTGCTCCTTTAAAGCCATAAATCCTCGATGAACCTCAAGTGTAACGATATTTAGAGATTTTATCTTTAGGGCTCCATTGCAAGTGCCAAATTCCTCTAATGATATGGCCCTATTATCTACAATCTTCACTTTAAAGCATTTTTGATGGTCTGAGCCTTAAAAGAAAAAAGTACAGCAATGTGCTTTGACCTTGAGTCTCTTATTCTCTTTACTTTGTGGTATTTTTTCATGCAAAAATAGTTTAAAGATTTCCTGATGGAAAGTCATTAACCCTAGATAGAATAAATAGCTAAATGGGGAAAATCTAGTTTATATCCTCCAAACAAGATAGTCATTGGTCTACTTTTGCTTAATAAATATTTATTAAGTACCTACAATATGTTAGGCATTGTGCTGATCACGGAACGCTTGCATTATTTCCTGTAAACCAAAATAAAGTTTACTAACTCATAACAATATTAATAGCTGGCATTGTATACCACTTTGTTCATGCTAACTCAGGAGACTCTTAAATAGCAATGTCAAGTAAGCACTATTATTATTATGTCCATTTTATAGATGAGGAATCTGGGAGTATCTGAGGCACAATTTGAATTCAAGTATTCCTGACTCCAGATTCAGTACTGTATCTGTCTATGAAGGTTAAATGATTTACCCAAGGTCATAATCAGTACGAATCAACTGTAGGATTTTAACCCATGTCTTTTAGACTGAGGCTGGTTGCTTTGGAGAAATAATCATAAGAAAAAACATAAAACTCTCTGTCCTCAAAGAGTTTTACTGTTTAATAAGACTTGAAGCTTACAGAGAAAAACTCAAGAAAAATGGCAGAAAACCCTATGAAACATGTAACAATATCATATTCTGAGGAAAAGTAGAAACAATCAATTCTAGTAGATGGGAGAGATGGACAAATTCAAGATGATTCCCAGGTTTGGGAGATGAGTGATTGGGAAGATGGTAATTCCAGTGGTGACATCTATACATGAAGAATGAACAAATTGAATGATCTTTCAAATGGTAATCCATATATCATGGCTTCCAAGTGTTACAAAGGACCTCAAAGTCAGTCAGCTTAAGAAACATAGCTAGCCTTGTCTCCTTTCTATAATATTCTTAACATATGACCATTTTGCCTAAAGATCTCCAGTGAGGTAGAGCCCATACTTCCCTACCCTCTGGAGGCATCCTAACCTGCTTTGGGATATTGCTAATGGTTAAGAATGCTTCTAAATAAATTAAACCAAAATGAGCTCATTGTAATTTCCACCCATTGTTCTCTAGGACAGGGGGCTCTTAAGCCTTTATACATCATGGATCTCTTTGCCATTCACTGAAACCCATGGGCCTTTGCTCAGAATAATTTATTTAATTCATAAGTGAAGGAAAAACTCAATTTTAGATAAAAATGATAAGCAAGAACTCAATTTCAGTTAGATTAATGAAAATAAGGATTCTTTTTTCCATCCTAGTTCACAGATCCCCTGAAATCTCTCGACAGACAGATGTAAATCTCTACTTGGCTATCAAACAGAAGAAAATCTTCTGTCTTTCAAGGCAATCCTTCCAATACTATGAAGTATCTCCCATTCTACTCTTCCCCATTCGCTTCCTTAGTCTTCTCTTCCTTAGTTTCTTATTTGGTACGGACTCAAGACCTCTCATTATCATAGGACTTGTCTTCTTCTCTTCAGTCTTTAGGTCCTCAATGTCTCCTTTAAGCCAACTGAGCATAACATCACAAATGACATCTATTGAGGGCAAAGGGAAGTGACATTATTGGCTATCTGTTCCCAGAAGTTCTGTCCCTCGTAATGAAATCCAAAGTCATAGTATCATCTTTTGGTCACAGCATTACCATACCAGAGAGGTGCAGGTATCAAGTGAGTCAAACCTTGACAAAGGAAGACCAGGACTCATGGTAGGAGGGGAGAAGTGAGCAGCATGAAAGCCTAACATGGTCACACCATATTTCCCAGCAGCAATGTGAACCACATTTACTCCTGGTCCCTTCAAACTTGGAAATTTTGTGATTACATTTAATTCAAGAAACATCTGTTAATAGCATATGCCTTGCAGAGAAATCCCTGGGCTAGGGGCCAGGGATATACCTTATCTATGCATGCATAGATTGAGTCTGACATCACCAAGAAGATGACTTATGTGAGGGAGAAAGTGCAGGTGGGAAGACTGAAAGGAATTCATTATTGAAATAGGTAGTAATAAGGTCCCGTACATCAGGAGTAACACCAGTGGGGAGATAGGAGATGCTGAAGAGGTAGGATCAATGTAACCTGGGAATGTCAAATAGTACAAGTGAGAGAGATGAGGCAAAAGGGAAATGGAAAACTGGGTGCTACTGACATACTGTGAAGTCAAAGAGTGGGAAAGAGATTTAAGGGGGAAGATAATAAGCTCAATCCTTGATACTTGAGTTTGAGGAGCCAGCGAGCTAACAAGGCAAAGCTATTCTGTGGGAAGCTGAGAGATGTGAACTGGAGTTTGGAAGAAAGCCTGAATCTACATATTTGTCTACATTCTTTGAGGTGTTTGACAACTTGGGCTGAAGAAATAAAATGATATTGCTAGGGAAGAAACTGTAGCAAGAGAAGAGGAGGACAAAAGCCCAGGAAAGAAGTGGAGGAAACATTCGCCTGAAGAAATCACTGGCAAGGAAGCCAGCATTCCTGCTATGTCTAAATCTCTGTTCTGGGGGATAGACATAAGCCATTCCCTGAAGGGGGTTTACAGCCTAGTGGTAGGAATGAGACATAAGCACAAGTAATGATGACTCAAAGTCATAAGCAAATATGCCCTAACATCATAGTGTCCCAAACCCAACAGGACCCTTGTCCATTCCATGGATTTTCCCTAGTACATACCATAGCAGTATGATTTACCTAAAGTCACAGTGATTATTTTTGTTTTTCTTTTATTAATTTTTATTAAAGATATTATTTGAGTTTTACAATTTTCCCCCCAATTTTACTTCCCTCCTCCCACCCCACCCCCACGGAAAGCAATCTGTCAGTCTTTACTTTGTTTCCATGTTGTACCTTGATCCAAATTGGGTGTGATGAGAGAGAAATCATATCCTTAGAGAAGAGACAAGAATTCTAAGAGATAACAAGATCAGACAATAAGATATCTGTTTTTTTCCTAAATTAAAGGGAATAGTCCTTGCACTTTGTTCAAACTCCATAGCTCCTTAACTGGATACAGAAGGCACTCTCCTTTGCAGACAGCCCAAAATTGCTCCCAATTGTTGCACTGATGGAATGAGCAAGTCCTTCAAGGTTGATCATCACTCCCATGTTGCTGTTAGGGTGTACAGTGTTTTTCTGGTTCTGCTCATCTCACTCAGCATCAGTTCATGCAAATCCCTCCAGGCTTCCCTGAATTCCCATCCCTCCTGGATAGAACAATAGTATTCCATGACATACGTATACCACAGTTTGCTAAGCCATTCTCCACTTGAAGGACATTTACTTGATTTCCAATTCTTTGCCACCATAAACAGGGCTGCTATGAATATTTTTGTACAAGTAATGTTTTTACCGTTTTTCTCCATCTCTTCAGGGTATAGACCCTGTAGTGGTATTGCTGGGTCAAAGGGTATGCACATTTTTGTTGCCCTTTGGGCATAGTTCCAAATAGCTCTCCAGAAGGGTTGGATGAGTTCACAGCTCCACCAACAGTGTAATAGTGTCCCAGATTGCCCACAACCCTCCCAACAATGATCATTATCCTTTCTAGTCATATTGGCCAATCTGAGAGGTGTGAGGTGGTACCTCAGAGAAGCTTTAATTTGCATTACTCTAATAATTAATGATTTAGAGCATTTTTCATATGGCTATGAATTGCTTTGATCTCCTCATCTGTAAATTGCCTTTGCATATCTTTTGACCATTTGTCAATTGGGGAATGGCTTTTTGTTTTAAAAATATGACTCAGTTCTCTGTATATTTTAGAAATGAGTCCTTTGTCAAAATCATTAGTTGTAAAGATTGTTTCCCAATTTACTACATTTCTTTTGATCTTGGTTACAGTGGTTTCATCTGTGCAAAAGCTTTTTAATTTAATGTAATTGAAATCATCTAATTGGTTTTTGATGATGTTCTCCAACTCTTCTTTAGTCATAAACTGCTTCCCTTTCCATAGATCTGACAGGTAAACGAGTCCTTGATCTTCTAATTAAGTCACGGTGATGTTAAGGAGTAGATGTTCATGTCCCCAAAGTCGAGAGCTAGCACTTTTCCTACAAAACTAATCTTCACTGTAAATAAGGTGTCATGGGTTGGAAGAAACAAGATTAGAAATTAGTTCTGGAGCAATCAGGTGGGACAATGGATAGAGCACCAGCCCTGAAGTCAGGAGGACCTGAGTTCAAATCCGACCTCAGACACTTAATACTTGCCTAGCTGTATGACCTTGGGCAAGCCACTTAACCCTATTGCTTTGCAAAAAAAAAAAAAAGAACTTAGTTCTTCAGTCTCCAAATTCAATTCTCAATCCATGATATTCAATATCCCATAGAAGGAAAAATCCTGAACACTCTGGGTTTTCAATAACACAAGGAAATGAAGTTTAAGATGAGAATTCCTTCAACCCAGGCAGATAGTGGGCCCTAGTTGTTGAATTATTTCAGTTGTGTCTGATTCTTCATGACCCCATTTGGGGTTTTCTTGGCAAAGATACTGGGGTAGTTTGCCATTTCCTTCCACAGCTCATTTTACAAATGAGGAAATTAAGACACCCAGAGTAAAGTGAGAGTCATTCACCTAATAACTGACTGAGACTGAAGTTGAATACATAAAGATGGGACCTCCAGATTCCAAGCCCACTGCTCTGTCCACTACACCACCCCACTGGCCCTAGATAGTGGGTTACTTCTCTGATTTGGGAGATAAATACTAGGAGGGTCCCTTCTATGTACTAGCCAAGTAGCCGGAGAGTTCCTACTGGGACAAAGAAAGGTTTCCTGAAGCACATGATCTGATCCTTAAAGGATGTGCAGGGTTTTATCAAGTCTAGATAAAGTGTTCTGGACAGAGAGAATAGTAAAAATTAGTCAATTTTTCTTCTCATCTTCAGGTGTTTGAGGGGATGTGCCAATGTAGAAAGGTGAACTTTATTCTAATTGACTCTGGTGGATGGAATAGGAGCATTGGAGGAAGGGGACATTGCAAAAATCTGAACTTATCTTAAAAAGAAATCCTTCTCAACAGTTAGAGAAATCATATGGAACTTTCTGTCTCGTGAGAAAGCAGACTCTCAATTGAGGCCTTAATGATGCTGTTTGCTATCTCTAACTTAGGGTACTAGAGAGTTGACCGAGTAGACTTTGAAGTCACATAATCGCCCGTGTAATTTATTCATGGTCATGTAACTAATGAACAACAGGTCTTTGTGATAAGGGCAGCAGATCAGACGTTAAGCTACATTCCTTTTGTTTTTCAAGACAATGGGGTTAAATGACTCCCAAGGTCGCATAGCTAGGTAATTATTATGTATCTGAGGCTAGATTTGAACTCAAATCTTCCTGACTCCAGGGTCAGTGTACCACCTATTAGGCTATATTCAATGTCACTTAAAAATAAGGGTGGCTATAATATTTCCCTATGTGTTAAAATTCATAAATATTATTATCAAAGGATTTAATAAATATTAATCATCATGAAGTAAAACCTCACAGACAGCCATTGTGAAGTCCAAACACACAAACACACACACATGCCACATTTCCACATTTATTTCATTTATTCTAATTTCCTAAAAATGGTATGACATATATGTATATATATATATATATATATATATATATATATATATATATATATATATATATTCCTATGAACCCCATTTTAAAAAAAAGGTCTTCTTGAGAATCAAGAATATTCTTTTCTGGAGAGACTATCCCAAATGTTGTGATCCAGAATGTCAGGGTCACACTGACAAAAATCCCTGGGAGACAGATGACTGTCCAATTTCATTTTGAAATTTATAGGTCAATTGCACATTTCTAAGTTTGATAATGAATGGAATTTCCATTTGGGGCACTAGAGATCAGAACAAAAGCAATAGTGATGTTATTGCCCCATCACAAGCTCTCAGAATTATTAGTGAATTTACACCTGGACAAGACAATGACCCCCCCCCCCCCAACCAATGGCCAGGAAATCAGCATTACTGGGTCACACCATTTATCAAAACCAACAAAATGGAGTGATTAGCCTATAGAATGTGATGCAATAATAAGAGAAAAGAAGCTACAGAGTCCCCATTGCTGATTTCACTGTGAAAAACAGGGTCATACCAGTTTGTTATGGAGCACAAAGATCATTTAGAAAAATCTGATTTTCCAAGAATCTGTTAATTAGCTAA
The DNA here is from genome assembly GCF_037893015.1 of Macrotis lagotis. Lineage (NCBI taxonomy): Eukaryota > Metazoa > Chordata > Mammalia > Peramelemorphia > Peramelidae > Macrotis > Macrotis lagotis. The sequence goes on from NC_133659.1 coordinate 7,260,870, forward strand.
ATATTTATTTTGAAATTTTAGCCTCCAGCATTTTAAATTAATTTTAGTTTGGATCTTGCTATTTTATTACTTTAGCCTGAACATTTCACACAAAAACATATGTATGTATGTTTTATGAATACATTGTGTTGTGTGTATTTGTGTGCATGTGTGATATACATTGTGTGTCTACATGCATTATGTGTATTTACATGCATACAGACACCCTTTCTTGTCTTCCTGCTTGTGGAACATACCAAGTGTAGGTACTATACCCTGTAAAAAGTCCCCCACCCCACTCAATTCTTAGTATTATTTCTTCTACTCAAAATTAGTTTATATTTATTTTTATGTATTTTATGTGTGTACATGTGACATTTGAACAAGTCTATATGAGAAACAAAGCATTCTGGACAGAGAGAATAGCAAAATTAGTCAGTGTTTAATGTTCACTACTTGAGAACAATGAAAACTTCATTTTTTTGGTTTATATTTTGCCATAACCTTCCAAAATGCTTTTTCAAAATAAGTGATTAATGGATGCTTGAGTAATGAATGTATAGAAGAATGATCAGGGGCAGCGAGATGGCACAATGCATAGAGCACTGGCCCTGGAGTCAGGAGTACCTGAGTTCAAATCCAGCCTCAGACACTTAATAATTACCTAGCTGTGTGGTCTTGGGCAAACCACTTAACCTGATTTGCCTTGCAAAAACTAAAAAAAAAAAAAAAATGATCATTAATCACTGTAACATGTAAAATTCAGCATTTAGAAGAATAAGAGGGGCAAAATATGACCAATGTCAATAAGATCAAGTGGCTGGATCCCCAGCTAGAACAGAGAAAGAAAGAAAGGAGGGAAAGAAAGAAGGAAGGAGGGAAGGAAGTAAATGTTCATTAAAATCTACTATATGTCAGATACTGTACTACATGGGCTACAAATATCACCCTCTCAACAGTCCTGGGAGGAAGGGCTATTATTATGCCCATTTTATAGTTGAAGAAACAGAGGCAGAAGGAGGATAAATGCCTTTCCCAGGGACACATAAGCTTCAGTGTATCTGAGGCTGGACTTGCAGGCAGGACTTCCTAGCTCCAGGCCAACCCACTCTCCAGTTCACCATCGTCTGCCTCTAGGAGCTAGTGAAAGGAGAGTAGTCAGGTCTGATCCTTGTTATGTTGGTCAGCATTACTTGATCTCAGGGAACTAAGGATACTTCCCTGCAAATGAACTTTCGAAATGACAAAGAAGGTTTAGAGCATCCTAGGATTTGAGCAGGAAGGGTCATCACAAGTCATCAAGTTTAATCCCTGCATTTGACAGAAAGGAAACTGAGCCTCAGGAAGGCTCAATGATGGGTCCAATGTCAAGTAAGAAATTAGTATCAAGGGAAAGGTCTTCAAAAACATCCTTTTACTACAGAATAAATTTCTTTCAGAGAGCAATGGATAAAGGATATAGGTCCAATGGAACCTGGCCTAGAGCCATATGCCAAACCCAAACATTCCAAATGAGAAAACTGAGGACAAAGAGAATTTTGTCAGTTTGGAACTTCATTGTTCATAAAATGATTAAACTGGCCAGTCAATACTGAAAGCCATAGACCTTTGTTAGCCCTATGTTTGTATTTATTGTATAAATGAATGTGTGTGTACATAGCATAAATATGCTACAAATATGCTAGGTGGCCCAGTGGATAGAGCACTGACCTTGGATTCAGGAGGACAGGAATTCAAATCTGCCCTCACTCACTTGACTCTAGCTAGCTGTGTGACCTTGGGCAAGTCACTTAACCCTGATTGCCTCATATTCAGGGCCATCTCCACTTGACCTGATCCATATCTGGTCACTGAACCAAGATGGCTCTGCAGGAGAAAATGAGTCTAGTGACAGCACAGCCCCCCCTCATTCAAATCCAATTCATGTGCTTGTCATGTCATCACCTCCCTGATATCATGGTCTTTGAAAATGAAGGACAATAAAGAAATATAGATATACATATATGCCAATATATGAATCCCATATAAAGAAATATGTGCATGTATGCATGTCTATATCACATATAAAATACATGTATGTTTATATACATACAATATGTCAGAGTTGGAATTTTAACCCAGAATCCTAAGTATTCTACTGTGTGCTTCTGCAGGGGTATGGTAGCTGGCAAGTTGACCTCTTAAAGCTGAAAGGGACAACAGAAAAGAAGTCCCTTCTTAAGCACTAGAGCTATTTAGGAAGAAAACCACCAAGATGATAGGCTGTGTCTCAGGGCTTCATACTTTGTCACTTTTCCATGTCTAAAATGAACTAAGTACTCCAAAAGACTGAATTGTGGTCAAAAACTTCCCACAGTGGAATATTGAGACTCACAATTTAAGAGATGAGGACTTGGAAATATTTAAAACAGAATGAGCAAAATCATAAGAATGGCACTGGGGAGGAAAAGAGAAGGAAGCTGGAACCAGCTTGCTCAAAGAGAGCCATTGTCCTTGACTAGCTTATGTTCCATCACACCAAGGAAGGCAACAATGAGGCCAAAACAAAGAGAAATGAGCCCAAGCTAGGTTCCAAGTGAGCCCTTTCCCACCTAACTCCTGTGTGTGTGTGTGTGTGGGGGGGGGCTGGCCCTCCTTCTGTCACTGGGGGTGAAAGTGGAGAGGCCATTTCTGCTCCTCGGGAGCTGAGCTGGGAAGGCCAGCCAGCTTCCAGCCTGGCAGGTCCTGATCAGGAGCAGACAGCTCCACATGACAAGCAGGTGCTCTCTTAAGAATAGTTGGCCTTGTTCACTCCAGCAGGTCATCTTGACATTTCCAGGCATTTTTGACATCTAAAACTCAGAGATAACATTGGATCACTGCTGCCTGTTTGGGGTGCTCAGAACAACAATAGAAAATCATATTGGGGGGTGGCTAGGTGGCATAGTGGATAAAGCACGGGCCTTGGAGTCAGGAGTACCTGGGTTGAAATCCGGTCTCAGACATTTAATAATTACCTAGCTGTGTGGCCTTGGGCAAGCCACTTAACCCTGTTTGCCTTGCAAAAACCTAAAAACAAAACAAAACAAGAAAATCATACTGGCCCCACCATTTTTCTCATCCTGTTCTTATGAAAGGACTCTTCTCTGTAAAGCCTGTTGTCCCATCCCATCTGCTCTTCAACTTAACTGGAAAGCAATCAGCTTGGCTAAGGACGTCTTGGGTTAGAATTCAACCCCATTCCTAAGCCTTCACAGTACAACAGTTGGTGCTGGGATTCATCACCCTGAAGTACCTTTGCATGCTGATAAAATGCCTTAGAATTCTTTAACGTAGATTCAAAAGATTCTGTGTGTTGTGATCAGGCACACTCCATAGAAAAGTGGAAAACGTATAGTGATCTGTTGGCTTCCTCATTCTGCTCTGTTTTGGTGAAAGCCAAGGCATCAGTCTTCCCAACAATCAACTTCACTAGTTCATTGGCTGTTCCCTGAGAAGGACTTTTCATCTGTTTGGGACTTCATTGTTTCTGAAATGATTACACTGGTCAGTTAGAACTGAAAGTCATAGACCTTTGTTTGATCCATATTTGTATCTATGTTATATACAAACATATGGGTGTAGGTAGCATAAATATAGAAGAGGCACGTGTATGTATTCCATGTATATAACATAGGAAATACATATGTGTGCATACATGCAATGTGTTAGGTGCATGACAAGAATGTAAAATATTTATATATCTTTGTTCCTTATTCTTATAATTTCATCATCCAACATGGTGTCTCATGTACACATAGGAGTTTAATAAATACTTGATTGATGGATTGATTGTATTTAAAGCAGAGGAGTTTACCCTGAGGTGTTTATGAAAACATCAGGGGTCAGTTGATCTGAATGGGAAAAAAAATCAACCTTTATGTTCATTGACTTGTAACTGAAATTTGCTATTTTCTTCAGTGTTTTATTATTCTTCTGAGGCAGGGTCCATAAACCTTGCCAGACTGTTAATGGGATCCATCCATGATCTAACTGAAGGGAAAGCTAAATGTTGACACACCAGGCCAAAGGGTCTGAGTAGAAGATCTCACTCCAACCAAGAGCAGCAGGGAAAAGGTCCATAAGCAGGGAACTCCTCTTCTCCAGCCTAGGACATCCACCTACTCCTCCGAAAAGGAATGGCAAAGAACAAGAAAGAGAAACAAAAAGGGCTGTCACCAGAGAATCAAGCCATAGCAGAGCAATGAGAGGTGTCCCCATGTTCCTGTAAGACAGCTATCCCTGAGCTTGACATATACCTGCAGTGTTCACTTGAGTTTTTTCAAGTTACATTTGACTCTTCATGACTCCATTTGAAGGTTTCTGGGCAGAGATAACAGAGAACCATTTCCTTTTCCAGCTTGTTTTACATATGTGGAAACTGAGGCAAATAGGGATAAGTGATTTGCCTAGGGGTCAGGTTAGGAAATATCTGGGGCCAGACTTGAATTCAGGGCTTTTGGACTCCAGGGCCAGCTCCCAGTCTCTGGGGGTCCTCTGGCTGCCCTTGGGATGCCCTCCATCAAGATTTTCCCACATCTTTGGTTTGAGAAGTAGTGTTTTAGGGCCTGTCATCACATAGGCAAGAAAACAGCTCAAAAGAAAGAGTTTGTATGACTATAGTGTCCAACTCTAATGGCCACATTTCAGTGACATCTAATGTCCCAAGGAAAATGTCACCAAAGACGCTAGAGATGAGATGTGTAGATGTGAGAGGGAGAAGGGAGAGGATGGGTAGCCAGACAGAGAAGATCCATGTTCTGATGTGTTTGTGCTGCTGGAGAGCAGTCCAGGGTATAAAAGTGCTATGAGAATCAACAATTTTTCAATAATGGCTATTTATCAGGCTTTGTGCAAAATAACATGGGTACAGAAACAAAATTCAACAAAACTCCAATATCAAGGAACTTGTGTGTGAGTGTGTGTGTGTGTGTGTGTGTGTGTGAGAGAGAGAGAGAGAGAGAGTGTGTGTGTATGTGTGAGTGTGTGGGAATGTGAGTATATGTATGTGTAAGTGTGCATTGTGTAAGTATGTATGCAAGTGTGTGTTGTGATTGTGTATATTGTATGTGTGTATATGTGACTGAGTGAATTTGAGTGTGTATATGAGTATGTGTGAGAGCATGTGTATGTGTGTGAATGTGTGTGAATGTGTGTATGTGTATAAAAGCATGTGTACTGAAGTATGTGAATGTGGGGTAATGTATGGATGCAAGTGCGAGTGAGTGAATGCATGTGTCTGCATGTTTGAGTGTGTGTACAAGGTAGTTTTTGAAGAAAAGGCACTAGCAGAAGGGGGAGGAGCATGAGAGGGATGGACGTGACAGAGAGGTCCAAGCATCTGTTAGAATTCTGTGGGCAGAATTCTTGATTGTTATGTTTTTCCATGGGTTTGTGGAATTCATTAGGCAGCAAAAGTTATGATTTATGATTCTGAAGAGCCCAGAGGGGTCCTGGGTGAGCTTTGAACATGTTCTTTGCTGTGTTGTCCCTCACTCGATCTCTTTTCTGTTCGAGGAAATGAATCCTTGGGGAAATTTAACCAGGGGATAGGCTAAATTCCAAAATGGATAGCTACTCTTCAATTGGATGACTTTAAACTGAGAGACCTGGGGAAGGGCCTTGCAGGGTTAGAGAGGCTGAAGAAGAATCAAGCAGAGAGGAATTCCAGAGAAGAGGATCAGGGAACAGATGAATTCTGAAAGTCTCAAAGGACCAAGCTCCTTGCACGTGGACATCTGTCCTTTCTGGGGCAGAGGACTAGAGGAAAATTAGACTGCAATATGATAGCACCTTCAGAAAGTGGAAGAACAGTCTACAGCTGATCCCATGTTGGCTGAGGACTAGAAAGCCATCAATATTATGTTCTCTGTGGTATACTAAGATCTGAGCCCAGAAAAAGAGGCAAAAGAGTCAGTGCTATTAAGAAGCTTACAAATCTGCAAGTTGTATACAGGATAAAAAGGTGCTAATTAACTGAGAGAAGGCACTGGGATTAGGGGGAATAGGGAAAGACTTCCTATCAAAGGTGGGATTTTAGTTGAGACTGAAAGAAAGCAGGGAGGTCAGTAGTAGAAATAAGTGAGATCACTTCAGGCAAGGGAAATGGCCAAGGAAAATGGCATGAGCCCAGAGACATAAAGAAGGTCGTGTTCATGAAACAGTCATGGGGTCAGGGTCATTGGTTTGAAAAGCACGTGGTGGGGAGTAAAGTTAAGTAGACTGGAGAGAGGATAGAGGCTAGAACTGGGCTGTGAAGGACTTTGAATGACAAAGAGAATATTTTATGGTTGATCTTTAATGTAAGAAGGAGTCGTTGGAGATTATTGAGTTGGAAGGGGAGTGACATGGTTGGACCAGCACTTTAGGAAAATTAGCGAAGCCAAATAGAGGATGGAGTGAAGTGGGGAGAGCTTGAAGCAGACAGAGCCACCAATAGGCTATGACAATAGTCCAGGAATAAGGTGATGAGGACCAGCACCAAAGTGGTAGCAAGAGTCAAAGGAAACTTTGAGAGATGTTGCAGAGGTGAACCAACAAGCCTTGGCTTTTGACTCCAGGGCCAGCTCCCAATATCTGGGGGTTCTCTGGCTGCCCTTGGGACTTCCTCCATAGAGCTTATCTTGGATAGAGGGGAGACAGATATTGAAGTGTTCTGGATGACTCCTAGATTGGGAGCCTAAGGGACCAAAGAATGATGTGGTCCTCTATAATATTCAAGAAGAGAGGGGTGGATGAATTAAGTGAAATGTTACTGAATTTTGTTTTGGACATATTTAGTTAAAGATGTCTACCAGTTATTCAATTTGAGTCATCTGAAGGATAGTTGGAGATGCAAGATGGGAAGTCAACAGAGAGTTTGGGACAGGGTATTTTGATCTGAGAAACAGCAGTAGAGAGATGGGAACTGGGATCTGATTGGATCACCAAGAGAATTGAAACTAAGGGAAAAGAGAAAAGTGCCCAGAACTGAACCCTGGGGGCTACCCAGAGTTAGAGGGCATGATCTGGAAGAAGATGCAGCAAAGGAAACAGAGGAGCAACCAGATGGAAAGGAGAAAAAGGCGAGAGCAGAGCAACAGAGCTTTAATCACAATACACCCCTCAACTCCTAGTGAAAGGTGGAGGAAGCTAAAAAGCACTGAAGAAAAGACGAAGGGCTCATAGATTGACAACTGTGGTTCATGAGCCTGTCATCTCCGCAGGACTCAGTTTCTTCATCTCTACCAGGAGGAAGTCATACTAAATTGCCTCTAAGTTCCGTTGTAGCTCTACAGCCATTATCCCATGACTCCCTAACCTCTGCACACTTGTTTCCTCAGGTAGAACATGAAAGGGCTGGACTAAATGGCCTCCAAAGTCTTTTCTGGCTTTAGATCTATGATCGCTCTAATCTCTGCAACTCTCAGTGGCCTCCTCTGTGAAATGAACCGATTGATGACTAAATAACCCCCGAAGTCCCTTCAGCTTTAGATCCCTGACCTTAGGATAATCTCATGCAGGTGTCTCGGCCATATGGATTTCCCAGGAATGCATGCTCCACAAGGGATCCCTACAAAGGCTCGCTCTTTCCATGTAGCATAGTGCCAAGATTATAGTAGACACTAAATGAATGTTTGATAACTTGCTGTCGTCAATGATTTTGTTTATGGGAAAGTGAAGACAAGGTTGCTGCACTCTGGACTTCCCCTACCTTGCCCCAGAAAACTCTCCATCTGAAGTCTCAGAATTCACACATTGAAACCACTCTTTATGCCTTGACTCCTCCCTGTGGTTGGACAGCTCCTTCTAGACCTTCCAATTAAATGGGGCGCACAGATAACCTTCCTCATTTCTCTTTCTCTCATGCACCTCCTGGTGCACTTCCTGACTATTTTTCTTCTTCCTTTTCTATGGTATCTGCTTCTATTAGACTGCAAGTTCCTTGAGGGCAGGAACCATCTTTCTTTCTGTTTATACTGGTATTCCCAACATAGCCTAAGGCCTGGCACACAGACATCCTTAAGAAGGATTGTGGACTTATTGATGCTCTACCTTAACAATGTCCTTCTTAAAATGGGACACTGAGAATAAAACATGTCTCCAAGTCTAGAACCTGTTCTTGTTCTCCAGTATTCATGATGGAGAAAGGATTTTGATCCTCAAGAAACTCCCAAATGTTTAAAGTGACCTATGAGCAGAGAGGTCAAATACTTCATGATGAGAATACCTATAAGGATTTCCAGATGGCCAGTCTCATGAATTTATTGATGCTTCTGTAAATGAACCAAAGAGTTTGTAGGGCTGATGGCATTATCATTACATTTTATTTTCAAGGATCTTTGTGATTTTGTATTGACATGACCTGATCACACCTCTATCTGACTACCATTTACAGTGGCTCCTATAGCTTAAAGCTTTCCAGATAATCAATAGCCAATGGTAAATGCCCTGAATGGCAGCTTTGCTTCCTGAAGCATCCATTTTGTGGATCTCTCTTTCCTCTCTGAAACAGAAGAAATCATTCACCTCTTTCGGGAAGTCCAACCCAGATGGACTGGAGCTTTCTGAAGAAGTCTCAAGCAACACCTCCAGAAATCTATCTGAATGAAATCATATTGTAGAATTTATTTTTGATGGTGAGGTCAGAAAATAAAGTCCACCAATCTTCCTACTTCATAAGGACACCATTTATTTTTGCTTTTACAAGAAGAACCAACATGATGTTCAGTAACATTAGTAGAGCATGACAGAGTTAGAGTTGAAGAGGACATCAAGGTCTAACTAGTCCATTCCCTCCATTTTACAGATGAGCAAACAGTTTCATGGAGGTTCAAAAAATTGGAAAGTTGGAAGAAAGTTTAGAGGCCATGAAGCCCAAATTTTTCAGAGATGTTTAGTCAGTCAACAAACTTATTAAATACTAGGCTAGATCCTGTGCTAACTGCTAAAAATGCACGGAAAATCAAAAGGCAGTTGCTGCTCTCAGGATCTAATGGGTGAGATGGCATGCCAACAACTCTATACAAATAAGCTATGTAAAAGATAGCAACTAGGTGGCAAAATGGATAGAGCACTGGACTTGGAGTCAGAGGACTGAAGTTCAAATCAAGCCCCAGACACTTGCCTCTTTCGAGCTGTGTGACCTTGAGCAAGTCACTTTACCCTGACTGCCTCACATCCAAGGCCACCTCCAGTCATCCTGATTTATTTCTGACCCCTGGACCCAGATGGCTCTGGAGGAGAAAGTGAGGCTGGTGAATTCATGTGTTTGTCATGGCATCACCTTCCCTGATGTCATGATCTTCCTCAACAATGAAGGTAAAAACATCATCAGAGAAAACAAATTGGAGACACTAAGAGAGGGTTTGGGAAAGACTTCCTAAGAAAGGGAGATTTTACCAGGGACTTGAAGGAAGTCACAACAGAAGGATGCCAGACTTGTTTGGTTGCAAAAGGCAGCATTTGAACCAATGATTAGAAAGACTCTGTTCCTCTTTTGTAAAATCAAGAAGGTGGACTAGATCACCTCTAAGGATTCTCTCACCTCTTCATCCATGATAAGTTCATCCCCATCTGGGAAATGGAGACATGTCAATAAATTATAGCAATAATAACAATAATAATAATGACATTTATACAGAACTTTATAAATATCTACTCTGACCCTCCACAGTAAGCAAGGTATTACAGGTGTCAGATAAGGAAACTAAGATTCAAAGAAATTAAATTCCCATGACCACAGCTAGTAAACATCAGTTTCAGCATTTGAACCCAGGTTTTCCTGACTTCAAGACTAGCATTCAGTTCGCTATTCCACACTGGCTAGATAACCTCAAGGGTTTCACTCAGTTCTAAATGAATCGGTGACTTGCAGCCCAGTTCACCTAAATGTGCTGTGCCTCAATTATTTGAAAATAGTCCTTGTCTGCTGGGGTGGGTCACTCTTTATGATGATATAGACTGAAAACTCAGTGGTAATAAGAATGAAATATTCTTCAAAATATATAATCACTTTTGGACACTAGGCACAGTTCCACATGTATAGGAAATAAATAGCAAGAGAAAAACTACCCAAAACCTACTCAGCATCTTCAGCTCAGCCCATCAGCCTCATTCTTCGGCAGTCACACCAAATGCAACACCAGGGCCTTGGTTGGCCTCTCGTGGGGGATGCTGTTGGTGTTTGTATTCTCATGGCAAAGTCTATTCATTCCAATCATGAAAATGAAGTGGATTATTGAGAGCCTCTAGGTTTACTATTGATGAAAGGAACTCTTCAGATTTGCTCCTTCTCCTCTAGCCCCCATATCTCTGTTTCTCTGTCTTTCTGTCTCTGTCTCTGTCTGTCACTGTCTCTTCCCCCCCCCCCACCTTTGAGTCTCTTTTTATGTATCTAGATGGATAAGACAGGAAGAGGAAATTGAGGTCCAAGGAGATTGAGACTTTCCCCAGGTCACATGGGTGTATTAAGTCTAATCATCAGTATATGAATCACAGTCCTCTGACCCCGGACAGTGCTTATTCTTCTAGTTCTCTTTCATCCCCCTGACTGAAGTCTGTCTTTAAACTGACAAAAAGGGCTTGTGTCCAAAAGATCACTTTTTTCTCTGAAAACCTCTTAGGAAAACGAATTGGAAAAAAAAGACAAGAAGCCTGGGTGGGTGGGTAACTGGATGGTGCCAAAGCTTGCAAGTCAGGGTGCAAGAGATTCTGAAGAGGGAATCCCTGCCAAGGCCCAGGTTGGACCAGGTTGTCCTTCCAGGTTTTTCCAACTTTGCAGTTCTAGAAATGCTGGGGAATGGTTAGATTAACCAAGACGGGAACCGAAGAACAAGCCATGTTGAAGCGGATTCTGTGGAACCAGCAAAGTTTTAAAGAAAAGAGGGCCAACAAGGAAAGGGGTTTGGAGTAGGTCCTTTTGTGCTCATCCAAGGATGAGATCACTAGAAACTGATACTGGAAGAGGTCACTTAGGTCCAGCCCCAGAATTCTCAGGGCTTCTTGTTCTGTGAGCTCACCCTTGTTTTATCCATCAGCCCATGCTTTCTTTACCAAAATAATGAACCCAGAGAGCCTCTTTATCCACTTCATCCAACACAATACATGAGGAACACAGCATTAAATGTGCCAAGGGCTAGAGTTATGTTCTCATCAGGTTTTTCAGATACATTTTTAAAAGCATTCAAATCAGTATTTGTGAGGTTTAAATACATTTGCAAAATGTCAGAGAATATATATTTATTGTCTAATCACAGAAAAGAATGTACCTGCCTTTATTCCTGCCTGAACACATCCATAAAAATGCCATGATATACTACTCATTGCTTTAAAAAATTAGTAAACTATGGGAATTACACACTTCTCTTATTGCTAAGCTAAATGTATTCAAATAGTTTTGCATAATTTTACATAATGAGGTCTATGGAAAGTTTGAAGTTCATTTGAAAAGTAGAATGGACTACTAGATCATATCCTTCTTTTGCTATTATCCAAGCAATGGGATAAAGTTTTTTAGTTCAAAGATGTTCTGAAAGGCTGAAATAGTCATCTCCAACCTCATACCCATCAAAGACCATCTTCCAGTCATTCATCTATCTTGCCGTACCCGGAATGCTCATTCTCCTCACCTCACTTCTTGGCATAACCTAGTTCCTTTGAAAAAATTAGCTCAGGTGCCACCTCTTGCCACAATTCCTCTTTGCTCCATTTAGACATGGGTGCTCTGCTCCCTTCCACAAATATTATTTCAATCACTTCAAAGAGATTCATTATTTATCTATCCAGGCATTGTTACTCAAGTAGAATATAAACTCCTTGAAGGCAAGCTGACTTTTAATTTGTCTTTGTGTCCCTAGTACCTAGCAAAGTTCTTGATAATAATAATGGTTTAATATATGCCTGTTTAATTGAATTGCATTGAACTGAAATGAACCGAATCTTAAAATATGTCAAACCATCTTTGGGCTTAAATGTAAACAAAATAGAAAGTAAAAATTGTCTTATTGACATTCAGCTTGAAACCTCCGGTAGTGCAGAAGCCCGTTTCAGCTTGTTCTGTTCTCAGTGGGGAAAGGTCCTAGTTGGCATCACATTAGTTTGGGAACCCTCTTTTCTGTGTTTAGAAACTGATCCTTGACTTTGTCATATTCTGGTCAAAGTTTCCAATTTCTTGTTAAGTGTTAGAAAGCCTCAGAAATAGATTCTCAAGACTGAAAGGAGCTTAAGTCATCATCAGAATCTACCTGTCCCTTCAAAGAGGATCGTACCAAAAGAGGTTCCTAACTTTAACTTCAACCTGAACAAGAGTTCTCCACAACACACCAGAGAAATACTCAAGCAACGAGTATCGATTAGGCACCTGCTGTAGATCAGGCTTGGGAGAGATTAAAAAAAAGAATAAAACACAGCCCCTGACTTCACTAAGCTTACTATCTAATGGAAGAGACAACAAGCAAATAACTATATATAAACCTATATATTTATGTATATAAATTATATTAAACCAAATAAAAAGGAAATACATCACAGATGGAAAGTGCTAGAATGAAGAAAGGTCAGAAAGGCAGTTTTAATTATCATTTAAAGAATACCAAGTGAGGCAATGAGAAGAGATGAAAAGGAAAAGCATTTCAGGCATGAGGGACAGTCAGAAAAATTGTCCAGAGCTGAGTGATGGGGTATCTTGTTGATGGAACAGTAAGGAGACCAGCAGCTATGTCTTGCTTTCTCTGTCTCTGTTTCTCAATCTCTGTCTCTCTGTATTTCTCTGTTGGTTTCTGTCTCTGTCTCTGTCTCATCTATCTGTTTCTTGCTATCATCTGGACCTGTGATGTTATTGGTATTGTGGAATCCTTGTATAGAAATAGCAAAAGTAAAGCAGATTTTCCCCTGTACCTGGAATGCCTCCCCTAAAGGTTCACTTCCTTACAAATGGCCTGTCCTGATTTAACGAGTTGTTAATACCATCCTCAAAACACTTTGTACGTCTTTGTTATATTTTTATTAACTTATTTGTGTGTCTGTTGTATCTCCTTGATAGAAAGTAAGCCCTTTGAAGGAAAAAAAGTATTTGTTTCATCTTCATATACCCAGAGTCTACCATAGTATGAAGAATATGTTGCTGTTATGGTGTATTTACTCTAGGAGATCCCATATAGGGTTTTTTGGCCAAAAATACTAGAGTGGTTGCCAGTTCCTTCTCTAATGAATTAAGGGAAACCAAGGTGAAGTGACTTGCCCAGGGTTATACAACTCGGGAGTGTCTGAGATCAGATTTGAATTCAGGTCTTCCTGACTCAGGACTAACATTCTATCCATTAAGCCACCAAACAAGAGAATATAATGTTTACTCTATAGTGTTTACTCCTATTAGTGTTTGCTCAGTTGAATTGCTTTAGACTGACAACTGATCTGAGTCTTAGCATTGTAGAAGTCTGCTTTGTCATTGAGAAGTTAACACTATATACAAAGATACATGGAATATAGCAAGAAGAGAGAATAGTCACAAAAATGTTGCTGCTGATTACAAGCACCTGAAGTTTATTAGTGCCATAAAGAAAAGGAGAATGCCAGAAACAAAGTCTAGCGGTTATTATAAACTAGTCAAAGAAAGGATTGCAGATTTCTCTCCAAGTTGAATGTCCTTTCCTTTGCTCAATCCTTAGGCTTCTAGATCTTCCCAGAGTCTTTGACAGCACTGACCACCCTCTTCCCCTAGATACTCTTTTCTCTGTTGTCCTGACATTAGTCTCTGCTGGAGCTTCTCTGAGCTTTCTGGCAGCTCCTTTTGTTCCTCCTTGGTTGGATCTTCTTGCCTGAGTGGCCCTCAGGGCTCGGTCTTAGGTCTTTTTCTTTTCTCCCTCTACTATGTCATTTGGTGATCTCATCAGCTTCCTTGGTTTTGATCATCCTCCCTACCCTGTTGGCTGTCCAATTTACTTGTGTAGCCTTAACCTTTGTTGTTCCCATTCCTAACCAATCTCATATCTCCAACTGCCTATTAGATGGTTTGCCTGGATATCCTGGAAGAATCTAAAACTTAATGCGTCCAAAGCTGAGCTCATTATTTCTACCAATCCTCCTTCTTCCGAACTTTACTGTCCTCCCACTCATCCAGACTTGAAACTTAGTTGTCATCCTTGAGCCCTTACTCTTTCTCCTGCCCCATCCGCAGTCAGGTACCAAGTCCTACAGTTTCTACATTCCCCACACCTCTCAGATGCTGCCTCTTCTCTCCTCCAACATTTTATCACCCTAGAACAGGACCTCATCGTCTCACACTTGAACTATTGCAATTGCCAACTGGTTGGAAATCCTGCTTCACATCTACCCCATCTTTCAGTCATTTGTTGATCGAGACTTCTAGGTCATGACTAAAAGCCTTTGTGTCTTTCCCACTTTACCATATTAAACACTCCTTTATCCTCCCTTTTCTCATCTGAGAATTGTAGAATGGCAGGAGCTGCAATTAGATGGAAAGCCATCTAATCAAAGCTCTCCCTGCCAGGCTATTCCTTCTATAGCTCATCAGGCAGGTGTTTAGGCTTGAAGACCTCCAGTAGAAGAAGGCCATCTTGAGGCAGGCCAATTCATTGGGGTTCCCCACAACTATTAGGGAGTTATACCTTATATTAAACTTATCAATTCTATCTGTGCCATGTGAACTAACACCCATTTCCTCTGAGTTGTTTATGAGTGTTCACAGCATTTCCTTGTGAACAGATTAAATAAGGTTTCTTTGGTTCCTTAAGGTCCACTTTGGGAGAGGAGGGGTTGGTTTTTGTTTTGGTTTTTGGTTTTTGGTTTTTTTTTTTTTAGTTTCTTTAATACAAAACTCAGCTGTAGAAAGTTGATTATTTCCGACCTGAGAGCTCAGGAAGTGTTTCTGTCTTAATTCTTGTTTCTTCAGAGAGTTATAAGTTCTGGAAAACCCAGGCTTAAAATGGAAGTATTCTTATCATATATCACCAAGACCGCCATGTTATAATTGCTGCTATTTGTCAGAGTGAGACTGTGAGGGAAGTTTCATGGCTAGAAAGAATTTTCTCAGAGGAAGAAAGGAAAAAGAAGCACAAAGAAACAAACATGTATTGAACTCTTTCTCTGCTCCAATGCTTTACAAATATTATTTCATTTGATCTTTACAAGGGTAGGTCCGAAACTGAGGCAGACAGGAGTTAAGTTAACTTGCCAGAGTCACATAACTAGTAAATGTCAGAGGCTAGGGATGAGTTCAGGTCTTTCTGACTCCAGACCCAGGGCCACCTTTCTTGTTGTACAGGATACAAAAAAGAGATGCCAGGGAAAGAGCACACATACTCCAGAATCCCTACAGGAACAATGTGGAATCTGGAGGAAGGGGCTTCAAATATGGTCCCTGAAACTAACTCTGTGACCATTAAGCTACCTGAGCCTCAAATTCTTCAGTCGTGAGAATGTGGTACCTGTGGTAGTTACCCCACTGGATTGTTATGATAGATGCCAAGGGCTTTGCCAATTTAATGCACTATGTATACACAAATAAGCTATTTTTATTAATCTGCCTTAGAAAAGTGATCCCATCATGGCAGGTGTCATTCACTTTGCATTAGCATTGTTGCCTTCTATTATGAACAAGTAATTAAACTAGTAATAAGACTGGGGATAATTTTTTATTTGTTTTTTTAAACTTTTTAAAATCCCATATAACTCTCCATTTGTCAGCTTTTGAAAACAGATAGGAATTTTTCAATTACTTCCTGCAAAATACTCTTTTCTCATTCCAAGTGTTTGAAAAGCCAATGAATCTTGGATCCATCAGCTTTTGTGTTTACAAATCTGGATATGATTTAGGAAGCTTTAAAAAGATAGCAAGCTCATAGGGAGGAAATCAGATTTACATAATTTTCTGCTTGCTTACAGAACACAGCAGTTCAGATTATCTTTTACGTTGGGAAGACTGTTTTAATATGATAAGATGAAAAACCTCCTCCGGTGTACTTGATCTTGCTAGTTTGGCTTTTTAAAATAAATTATGGGCTGATTTGTCAGAGCGACTTTTAACATAAATTGCTGTTTTAAGCTGAGGAGCGGATTCTGAAAGAGAATTTCCCCCTTTTCCCTCATCTACATAAAAAGATTTAGCCGAGTGTTACATCAACTTCTTTTTCCCTGGGATTTATTCGATGTCGCTTTCACGTGGAAGCCGGAAGCATTTTTTGGTGAATTTTGCCTTTTCTTCTCTCCCTGGAAGGAATACACACACACACACACACACACACACACACACACACACAAACACACACACACACACACACACACAGGCACACAGACACACACATATACAGACACACAGACACACATATACACATACATACATACATACACACACACATACACACGCACAGAAATTACAACCTCAGGGGACTGAGTGAACAAGATGAGGTCAGAGCTTCTGTCTTTATGTCCCCCATGCACCTCTTTTCCTTTACCTTCTTTTGAAAGCTCACAACTTCAGTAGCTACTGTAAATAATGAGTGTTAGAATCTAAAAATCTTTCATCTGAAACTGTGTGATTTTTCATAAAAGGTAGAGAGTATTACACCAAAGAGACCAAGGTGCAGAAACCCCTTATGCAGTCCTATACCTTTAGGGACCATCTGATGTTTTTGTCTTTATTTTTATTTCAGATTATAGGAGGTCATACCCTGTTATTTCCAGATTTTTCCATGAACTTGGCACAGTGCCATGGAAAGGGGAATGAATTTGTAGTCTAAATACTTACTATTTATATATATGACCCTCTACAAAGCACTGAACTCCTTTCTCTTTGCCTCAGTTTCCTCATCTGCAAAAAGACCCCTGACTTTATAAGTATTTCAAGGGTGTGAGATTCTATTGGAGTGTCCCCCATATTACTACTGATACCAACCCCCTCTGCAATTTAATGGATATCAAGGTAGGGTCATACCCTGCAATAATTGAAATGAGGAATCCATGAATTTAAGAAATATAACAATAAAGCAAAACAAAGGAAGGCAACAAGTATTTATTAAGGTTTTAATATTGCAAGGTATGTCCTATGTTGGAGATCCCAACAAAAAAGAAAGATATTTCCCTGCCCTCAAGAGAAGCTTAAATTCTAATGAAAAAGAGAACACAAAGGAGGGATCTGAAAGGTTAAAAAGGGAGGGACAATGAAAACTTATCCACAAAATCAGAAATACAACAGGGAGGAGAATCAAGGCTGGCCAGCTTGGGCCCCTCCTCCAAATGGGGGCAATTATAGGAACTCATCAATTGAAGATACTTAATCATTTTTTTGTTTTGTTTTTCCTATTTCAATTCCTTTTTTGGTGGTAATATATATCACAAAAAGCCTTCTCAACTTCATGATTATTTAGTAAACCAATATTCCAAAATAGGAAGGAGAAAAGAAATTCACAGACATGACTTAGGTGTACTAACAAAATTTTGGTGAGCTGGATCCTGGGATTTCTAAATCTGGATGAATATTGGGGTAATTGGTGGGACAGTTCCCCAAATTGGAGTATTGTACTATGATCTGTTAGCTCTGAAAGTGGTTTTCTCAGCTTTCCATTTTTGTGTAGGAAAAAAATTCCACCTGAAATGACCTGTATTCAAGATATTCCTTTCTTCTAGATGAATCTAGGATGCTGATTGTTTGGGGAACAATCTGTCATCCAGTACTTTTACTTCTAGAAGAACCAGTCTTTGGGATCTTTGAGGAAGAAGGCTGAGTGGAAGGGATTTGTTCCCTGATATATCCAAGGTTTGCTGTCAAAGAGGACAGGGAGGGTTTTCTTTATAATTCCAGAAGTCAGTGAGCTGCCAGGGCCATATAGATACTTTTTAAGGAAAATATTGAGGGAAAGTTAGGAGTCACTCAATCAGCTAGAATTGAGTGACTGCTATGTCACAGGTACTCTTCTCGAGAGACAAAGAAAGGCAAAAAGCAGCCCCTATTTTCAGCAGCTCACAATCTAATGGAGAGAACAGCATGCAAGCTACTCTTTATAAATGAGGGTTGTACTGGACATATTGGGATAGTCTCAAATGGAAGGCACTAAGAATGAATACTAACAAATTCTTCATAAGGGACAGCTAGGAAGTGCAGTGGATAGAGCATCAGCCTGGAGTCAGGAGGGCCTAAATTCAGATTTTACCCTGACACTTATTAGCTATATGATCCAAGAAATAGCAAGGACAATTGTGGTACTGTATGGCAGATGTAAGCAAGAGATCAAGCATATTTGAAAAGATGATGTGTGTTACTGAATCATAAGGAGCTCAAGATGCATTGGAATCCCCTGATCTTTTTCAAAGAAACTTCTAGTCACCTGTCCCCTCTATTTTGTTCATAGTGATTTTTTTCTTGAATCATTCATACATTCAAACTTCTTGTAATTTTTAAAAATTATCTTTATTTTGTTAACCTCATGTTCCTTTCCCTTCTCGCTTTAAAAGGGCTATCTTTTATATAAGAAATTTCAAAAGAAAGAAGCACTTAGGCCTCATTGGCCTCATTCAGCATCAGGAATAGTTTTCCATAGGATCTTCTCAATTTCTAAAAAGAGAGAAAAACATGGAAATCAAACACTGAACAAGCAATAAATCAAGATATTGTAAGCTAGGATTCAAATAACTTCAAAACTTCAAAACAACTTCTTAGAAATTTGTGGATACCCAGAAAATTGATCATTATAATGTAATTCAGGCATAGTTATTATGTGTAACATCAAAAACCTCGATTCTAAAAGTAAAATTGTACCTTTAAGTGTCTTGGCCTGGATATCCCAAACCTAAACTATCCAGGGGAAAAAGGTGCTATATAAACTATGCCTGACAGTAAAATTAATAGAATTTAGCATTTTAAATGGATAGCCTATAATTATTCCCATGGTTAGTACCTAAGAATTAGTTACATTCAAATTTCTTTCTAGAGTTTTACAACCTTTTTATTTTTTAAATAGATATGTCAGTAGGGACAGCTAGGTGGTTCAGTTGATAGAGCACCAGCCCTGGAGTCAGGAGGACCTGAGTTCAAATATGGCCTCAGACACTTACTAATTACCTAACTGTGTGATTTTGGACAAGTCACAAAACCCCATTTCCTTGCAAAAAAAAAATCATTTGGGCAGCTAGATGGCACCCAGGAGCAAGGAGGACCTGAGTTCAAATGTAGCCTCAGATACTTAATAATTGCCTAGCTGTGTGAGCTTGAGGAAGTGACTTAACTCCATTGCCTTAAATAAATAAATTTTTTAAAAAATTTACATGTGACTATTTTTCATGGCTCACTTTCAATATCATACCCAAGCTATTGGATCCTGATCTTAGCTCCAAGAATCTCTTCTTCTGCCTCATGGCCAAGTCACTCAATCTCCCAGTCCCCCCATCTAAATGGGAGTGATAACACCAGTCTAATTCTCACCTTTGCTATGTACTAACCAGATGTACCTCTTGATTTTATTTTTAATTTATGGAACAAACAAGCATTTCTATAACATAATACAATAAAAAGGGTATAGGAAACTGCAACTCTACTAAGCACGACTTGTTATTTCTTTCAAACATACAATAAAATCAGCATGTAAATTTCTATTGTTTCTCCCCTTCCCCAACACCCAGATGACCACCTTTAGAAAGAAATAGGTATATATGTATATATGAAAACATATATATAATTATGTAAACATGTAATATGAATATGCATATATATGTTTATTCTATAAATATTTCTATTTATCACTTTTATTTTCTGGACCCCAGCTCCCACTCCTATAAAATGTGACAATTGACCAAATGAACTCTAAGGTTCCTAACTGCCCTAAATCTAGGACCCAAAAAATTTATAATGTCTAATCTCTCTAGAATAGTTGTGAGCCAAGTATTCTGCAAACCTGATTTCACTGTTGTTCAATTATTTCAGTTGTGTCTGACTCTCCATATTCCCATTTGGGATTTTCTTGGCAGAGATAAAGAAAGGGCTTGCCATTTCCTTCTCCAGCTCATTTTACAGATGAGGAAACTGAGGCAAATAGGGTTCATTGACTTGCCCAGGATCTCACAGCTACTTAATGTCTGAGGTCAGATTTGAACTCAATTCTTCCTACTCCATGTCCAACACTCTATGTATGATGGTATCACCTAGGGGGCTCAGACTTAATAAATTAGTAATTCATGATTTATTTCCCTGCCCCAAATGATGGTATAATATAATTTTGGAGCAATAAGTCACCTCCTTCATCATCTGATCCCTCCCTACATCTTCCCTTTTCTTAACTATCCCTTCCTTCCACACACTCCTTCACTATCCAGATTTCTTGGCCTATTTGCTGTTCTCTCCCCATCTTCTGTCTCCACACCGTCACACTAGTTGTGACCCACCTAAAAATGCTCTCCCTCCTCACCTCTACTTCTGCAAACCTAGCATTCCTTCAATCCTGGCCCTTTGGTCTTCTCTGTTCTCCCCAACTGCTAAGACCTCCCCAGATTCTTCTAAGTATATCTTGTATGCATCTATTGATACCCATGAGGCCTCCCACTCTAGATCATAAGTTTCTTGAGAATAGGAATTGTTTTTATTTTTCCTTTGTATTCTCATCACTTAGAACAGTGTCTGGCCCGTAGATGTGCTCAGATGATGCTTGTTGAGTAACACAACCATTGATTGAACTGGCACTATCTGCAAAGTGCTGTGCTCCGTGCATTCCTAATATTCTCTCGTAGATATCCTTGGAGGAAGAAGCTATTGCTGTTATTCTCCTTTTTTAAATTTGAAGAAACTAGGGGGTAGCTAGGTGGTGTAGCGGATAAAGCACCGGCCTCGGAGTCAGGAGTACCTGGGTTCAAATCTGGTCTCAGACACTTAATAATTACCTAGCTGTGGGGCCTTGGGCAAACCACTTAACCCCGTTTGCCTTGCAAAAACCTAAAAAAATAAATAAATAAATAGATTTGAAGAAATTGAGGCAGGCCGAGGTGAATTAACTTGCCCAGATCTGAGGAAAGATTTGAACTCCCTCCACTGTACCACAATAGCCACCTCCAGTTGTTGGATGACCAAGCCCAATGATCTCTCTCAAATGAGAAAACTAAATCCAGGACAGTCAACTGACTTACCCAAGATAATGGAGCAGTTAAGTGATGGAAGCTGACCCAGAAAGCCTTGCTCACTGAACTTCTCTATCTCGGCATCTTTTAAGAAAGAAGAAATTTGGAACCATTTTTAGAGCCAAAATCCGCATGCTTCCATTTAAAGAATGAAGTCAAATGAATAAGACAGATTCTAAAAGGAATTAAGTTGTATACTAAGTTGTAGTTCGTCTGTCAGCACTTATTAAGCACCTGCTGTGTGCAAGGACTGTGCTAAACATGGGTTAGGAAAACAAGCAAAGACAGCCCCTGCCTTCAGCGAGCTTACATTTGAATGGGATTGAGAGCACACTTCAAGGAAGCTGAAAATTGGGGGGTGGAGTCCCCAAGTCTGAGTAGGGAGAGAACATTGAGGAGTTGGGAATTGAACCTGGTGAGGATAAAGGAGACATGGCTAGCTGGGGTGCTTTCCTTAAAGTGGAGGTTCTTTCCTTCTCATGACTTTTATTCCTTAAGTCTTTGCATCATAGGGCAGCTACATGGTATGGTGGATAGTGCTGAACCTGGATTTAGGAAGACCTGAGTTCAAATCTAACCTCAGACACTTCCTAGCTGGGTGACCTTGGGCAAGTCACTTCATCTTGTTTGCCTCAGTTACCTCATCTGTACAATGAGCTGGAGAAGAAAATGGCAAACCCCTCCGATATCTCTGCCAAGAGAATTCCAAATGGGTTCATGGAGATTCAGATACAACTGAACAAGAAATGTATATTGTTTGCATCCCTAGCATGTTGTTGGTACTTAATAAGTGGATAAATTCTTAGAGCCATGAAGCAAACCCCAGCCACAGTGCCTTCCTATCCAAGGTTATCCTGTATCTGCTTAATATAGCATTTTGGATTTGTCTATAAATGTATGTACGTATGGGTCATTTTCCCATTAGAATGTAAGCCCCTTAAGAGTTCAGTCCTTTGTTTCTGACTTTGTCTTCCCAGGTGCCCAACATAGCATCAGGCAAACTTAATAGTAGATACTTACTTGGAGTCAGGAGTACCTGGGTTCAAATCTGGTCTCAGACACTTAATAATGACCTAGCTGTGTGGCCTTGGGCAAGCCACTTAACCCCATTTGCCTTGCAAAAACCTAAAAAAATAATAGCAGACACTTAATCAATGATTACTTGATTGACATTAGACCATGGACTCTTCATCTTTTGGGGGTCATGGATCCTTCTGGAAAACTGCTGAAGTCTACAAATCTCTTCTTGGAATAATGTTTATATTTGATTTGGAATTCTTTTATTAATAATTGAAGGCAATGCTAAATTTCAGTTAGTGGTGGATGAAACTAATGCTGCATTTGCTTTCCTCTCCAAGTTCCCATGGACCCTTGGGACCTTTTGGACCTTGTGGGTTAAGAATCCCTCCCTACATTAGAATGCAGATTTTTAATGACAGGCATAGAATGACTGAACTGAGTCAGATCTTTGAGAGTAGACTGCAAGTGAACAACTTAGGGATGGGCACCCAGGTCTTTGAACTCCAAATTCAGTGTTTTTTTTTCTACTGGTCATCTTCTCTCTACTTCCCAGTAAATGTTATCTGGTTCATTAAAAAAAAAAACCAAGATGGAGAAAGGGGCTTCTGGTTGCCTTTAATAAGGGAAAGTCATACAAAATTGACATGGAAAAGTAGAGAACCCTGAGCCAGTCAAGTTACTCATTTCACTGAACATCCTAAAACCCATAAATCCAAGCACAGCAGTGTAAGATGCTGGCCCCGCAACAAGAGACTGTAGTGCAACACATCAGACGTTCTACACAGGGCAGCCAACTGCATCAGAAAGATGGGGGAATTGGGATTTGTCTTCTCGGTTTGGTTGGAATGCAAATATGCATATACATTACTATTTCCTTGTAATAAACAGGAACATTGCTTAGACAAAATACCTATTTGTATGATTAGCAGGCATCTTGTTCCCAATTCAAACATTTGGATCGAGTCACTCGATTTCTCTTTGGGAGGGAGCTACTACACTGTTCTTGAACTTTACAAAGGATCATCTTTCCACATATGCAGAATATTAAAGGGATATTTTAAATAAGATGAATGAAAGACAGTTTAATAGAGGAAAATATCCCTGTGATATTAGTAAAGATGATGGGAACATAAGTGTGGTTTATTAAATCATGTGTGTCCATATCTGCGTGTGTGTGTGTGTGTGTGTGGGTATAGTCTTATCTTTACATAAGGTAATATCATACATATGGTTAGAAATGGCACAGGTACCATGATGTTATTTATGTTTGATATGTTTGTTTATGGATATAGAAAAACATTCTATATGAGTTATTGAACCGAAATGTAGAATTGTGGCTCCCAGAGGTGGTCCCTTCAGCTTCTGCTAGCTGGCATTCTCAGGGACCTGGCAGCTCACTTGAGAGCTGATCTGGAGGTCAAGAAGACTTGTGATCTTGTCTCTCTTGATGCCTGACCATTCGTCTCTCCATGTCCCAAGAAACTCCCAAACTGTTACATTAATTTATTCATAATTAATGCTAATCTGTCAATCAGTATGAGCATGTTAAGTGCCTTCTATGTCCCATTACATACATAGACACTGCTTTATGTGCTGGGGATAAAAAAAGCAGAAACAAAACTATCTTTCTGAGGGAGGACTCTGCTTTCTATCAGATCACTCATCAGGGAAAGGGAGGTTGTGCACCAAGTTCTTAGGGCAGCACCAACCCATCCTACATATGCCCCCTCAGCAAAAGAGTGATAACAATGCTGGGTTTCTCCATTTTTTTAATTTTTTTACAAAAGCAGAATTATGTAGTCAAGAGTCACCCTTGTAACGAGGAAGAACTGGATTCAAGAACTACCTTGGGCACATCCTAGCTACACAACCCTGGGCAAGTCACTTAATCTCTTACTACATTTGTCATCTCTAAGACATAAAATAGTGGAAGATAACCTGCAATGAAAGAGAAGTTCTTCACCCACTTCTACCAAAAGAAATACAAGTTCAGTCCCTAAACATCTCTTTTCTAGCTCCAAGATGACACATTCTACTTGTGTGACCTTGGACAAGTCACTGAAGCTCTGTGACCTCAGTTTCCTCATCTGTAAACAGAAAAAATTAAATGGTATGGGCTCAGCAGTCCCTTCCAGATCTAGCTCCATGATCTTAATCCTATTCAGCAGCAAAGAGGAGGCTCACAAAAGCTCACAAAAAGATCCACAAAAATGGAAATGATGCTCTGGTTGCTATTCTTACAACTCTCCCCTTTGAGCTTTTTCAGAAAAAGTAGTAATCATCCTGTGCATAAGCTAGCCAGCATCAGAACATGATACTTACCTTTCCTTGTCAATTGAAAGTGTAATTAAACTCAGTATGAAATGGAAAATATGGATTAGAAAACATGGATTTAAATGTGCTCTTTAAAAGTTTGGAACAATTATTGAGAGATTAAGGAAGGGGGAAGGAGGTAAAACTATCACACCGAAAAGCCAGCTTGGGGAGTTACCTTTTAAACTGGATATGAGTGGCTCTGGAGAAGCCCGGGGTTCCCTCAAATTCCCTTTCTGGCTTTCAAGAGCTGGGCTCAAGTGTGAATAATCCATTGAAGTTTCCTTCTTGGGGTTGGAGGAGAAATCACATTTATTGGGAATCTTTGAAATTCAGATTTCTTCCTGTCCCTCCCATCTTTGGGAAACATGCTGGGTGATATTATAGAGGCAAGGAGGCAACATTTGCCACCACTCTGCTTTCAACCAAAATGACCTTTTCATTTATAGAAACAAATTATCTACAGGGGAATGAGGTTCCCAACAAGCAAGGGAGTCACATTTCACTGACAGAGAATTCATGTCAAGTAGGCAAATCACCTATATTTCCTGAACACCTACTGTGTGGACAAAAGGTCAGAACCTGGCTGCCAACACTGCAGAATGGAACGGTTCAATAATCAACAGAGTGTTGCTTCTTACCGTTATATTTAATTTACAAATTGGAGTGATTTCAGAAAAAGAGAAAGACTTTCAGTTACCCCAGTATTGGCATAAATAGGCCAGCCCATTTCTGAGAATCATAGAATGTCTCTTCAGTATATATCCAATCCTGCCCACTTGGTTCCAAAGGAATAATACTTTTTTTTTTAGGTTTTTGCAAGGCAAATGGGGTTAAGTTGTTTGCCCAAGGTCACACAGCTAGGTAATTATTTAATGTCTGAGGCTGGCTTTGAACCCAGGTACTCCTGACTCCAGGACTGGTGATCTATCCACTGCACCATCTAGCCACCCCAGAATAATACTTCTAACTGACCAAGGTTATTTCTGATTGCTTGAACATTCAAAAAGTGATGAATTTAGGATGTTCAGGCTGGATATGTAAATAATTAGAAAGCATATTTATTATCTGCAGTATTCATAAAAATTCCAGTCAATACAGGACTAGAAATGTTAATCATTCATTATTTACTGATACATTCAATGAGTCTTTATAGAGTCCCTGACTATGAGTCAGGATCATGCTGGATGCCAGGAATACAAAGACAAAAAATGAATTAGTCTCTGCCCTCAAGGATTTTCCATTCTATTGGGGATGTTGGATTAGTAGAGATACTATGAATGTACCTAAAATAAATAACAGATAATTTCTGAATGGATACCACAAAAGCTGAGTTGGAGTTGGGCATGGAGGAGCAGATCATGCAAGGGCTTCCATCAAAGGTGGAACATGAATTAAACCTCAGAGGAATTATAAGAGGTTCAAAGAAAGTGCTGAAAGGTTCAGAGATGGGCATAAAATGCGACTGAAATGCCTGCAGCAAAATTTGACTGGAAGGTCTTGTAGGTTTTCACCTACTCAGGAATAATATGCAAAAATCTTAGGATGGCAAGCTGGCAACTGATCTTGAAATATTTTAAAAGCTAAGTCACCTTATTATTCCCAATTTACAAATGCAGAAGCAAAAGCTGAAATGGGTTGAGTGCAGGGTCACCCAGCTAATAAACAATAAAGTAGGGATTTGAATAATGATCTTCTAAGATACTTAGGACAAATGCTATTCCTTTTAATGAGAATACTGAGTCTAAAAGAGATTATGGGACTTGTCCAAGGTCACATAACTATGAAATAGTAGAGATAGGACTCTAAATGAAATAGTCTTTGTATAATATACCATAGCTATTATGGCTCTTCCCAGTCATGAAACACTTAGATTTACATGGTTTTCTGTTAAAAAGAAAAAAGACAAAGGCAGGTATATTCGAAAATCCAATAAATGTTTCTAAAATGTGGACATTCCCCTCTGGACAGATTAGTCATCCTTCTCTACAATCATGACAAAGTCCTCTCCTCGGAACATGAGACCAAAGGAGCATTGGCTACAGTCCTGCCAACTGACATTGTGACAGGTGGCTGGTAAAAATTCATCTCCAGGGAGATTTTCACAGTTACATTCTAACTTTAAAAATACACAGGATGGCGGAGGTGGTGACAGTCAGGAGAAGACAGAATTCCTCGTGGCATCATGGGCAGCTAGGTAGCCCAGAGGATAGAGAACCAGACCTGGAGTCAGAATGGCCTGGGTTCAGTGCTAGGCTCAGATGTGACCCTGGGCAAAGGACTTACCCTTGACCTCACTTCCCTCATCTATCAGATAGGCATCATTACAGTGCTTACTTCATAGACCTACTGTAGGGATTGAATGAGATAACTGTAAAGCCCTGAGTTTGCAGCACCTGCTCTAGAATGAGTGTTTTATAAAAGTTAGATATTATAATCCATTTACTGTTATTCACTAGTATACAGTCTACTTTCTAGTAAAAATGAGGTTGACTTTTAAGACCTTTTATCCCAAGAGACCACAAATGATCAAACCTCTCATTACCAAAGGTATACAGATTAAGAGCAGTCAATATTTATAGACAACTTGAGAGGATCTTGGAGCTAGAAACCATCACCTCCATCATGGTATGACTAGTGAGCATCAGGGCTTAAATTCCAGTCTTGCTTCCTTGGAGGTTGACTCTCTGTTCCTTAGGAACACTTCCTGGCCTAACCACAAATATCCTTAATGATATACCTTTTTCTTTAAAATAAAATATTGTATTGTTGTCTTTTGTTTTTATATTCTAATCATTCCCAATGAATATAACATCCCCCCATAAGAATTGAATTATTTCTTATAAGCAAACGTCAAGGAAAACATTAAAAAGAAAATCAACTACCCATGCAATGTATACATATCTCCTGGTGAGAGTAAGGAAGAATATTTCCTCTATCCTCTATAGGAAAATTGGGATATCTTTTATGCCACTACTTCTTAAAATATTATATTTTACTGATCCCTTTTGTGGTAACACCACCTACATTTCCCATTGTATTTTCCCCGCTCAACTCCCAGAGAACCAAGGGAGGATATAGTTCTGCAAAATGAACACATTGAATAATTCTGACATTCTATGTGGTGTTCTACACCCCAAATCCTCTACCTTTGTAAAGAAGAATGAGAGGGACCTTTTGAGTCTCTTTTTTGGCCTAAATTTGGATATAACTTTTTTAGATTTAGTTTCAATTGATTAGTTAATAGTGGTGATGTTTACTTATTATCATCTTTATGTATACTATTTTTCTGGTTCTGTTTCCTTTTGCATCAAATTAAATAACTTTTCCTTTTCTGATCCTTTTCTTCATACCAGAATATAGGCATGAAGGTACTTTTCACAAGATGGGCATTTGTAGTACAGTATCATCATAAGAACTTGTGCTTCCTATAGTCGGTCTACCCAAAACTCCTCTACCTAGTCAAATATACAAATACTTCATTAACTAGTTGCAGCATTTGTCATTGGCTTATACTCTGCCCCCCCACCCCCACC
Source organism: Macrotis lagotis (assembly GCF_037893015.1). Taxonomy (NCBI): domain Eukaryota; kingdom Metazoa; phylum Chordata; class Mammalia; order Peramelemorphia; family Peramelidae; genus Macrotis; species Macrotis lagotis. Next base: position 7,288,832 of record NC_133659.1, read on the forward strand.
CCAGATGCAAGTCAGACTAAGCAATGGGTGTTTTTCCTCCATTTTGTTTTTCTTGTATGGAGGTTTTGATAAATGCATTTTTGATTGTGGTGGATAGGACCAGGGAGGGACATTTTGTAGTGTTGTAGATGGATAATTAATTAGTATATTGTTTTCTTCAAGTAAAAGCTTTTTTATGAACTTTTATAGGGCATCTTCATTTATTTGTTATTTTATGCTATTGTGCAGAATTTTTAAAACCATATACTTTACGTGAATTACCCTTAACTGGAATGACCAAATATGTGGATTTATTTATGTCTCTCTTAACTGCTCTCTCTCCCAACCTTTCTTCAAGAGTAGTTTTGCAACTTGCCATTTTATAAATCTGATTACCCTAGGCAGAAATGAAAGTTTAGTCTGGGACGATGATAACAAAGTATTTCAAGGTTATTTGAAAGAACATATTCCATAGCTGAAATTACAATGAAGAAATATCAGGGCTTGTGAAAGCCTTTAAATATTTAAGAAATACAATAGAACACCAAACTTTCATTAGGTAATGTTGCTGGTGTAGCAAAAAAGGAAAATGATGATGGTGTAACGCAGCAGGTGATATTCCTGGCTCAGAAATCTATAAGAAAAGGCACCAACTCTAATTAGGCTTTTATGTTCCTTCTTTTACAAATTATTATTGCTAAAGACATGTACTGCTAACAATAGAAAAAAAAAGTTAATGTAGATCTCCTGGAGGTGGGAACTCTCCTGAGTCCTGCAAGGAGGTCAAGCTGTGCACAGATATCTCCCAACAGGGCAGTTTGGCTTATTTTACTGAAGCTTCACATATGATTCCTTCATTCAACAAAAGGGAAGGACTCGCAAAGAGGTCTGTTTAGATTTGATTTTAGGAAACATTTCTTGCCAATGAAAACTTTCCAAAGGCAGAAGGGACACCTCAAAAGTTGATTGGTAATAGCACCTCTGGATTCTTCAGCGAAGGTTGGCCAACAATTTGATAGGTAATCTATAGTGGGTATTGGTGGGGAAGGTAATGGATTGGACTGGGTGTCTGTTTAGATCCCTTCTAACCCAGGAATTGCCTACCAGCTATGAATAAGGCCCAGTGACTACTTTGTAAGAAGCAAATTCTACAGGGTCAGTCTTTGTAACCTATGGTTGTTCATTTTCTAGAGAACCATTTGCTGAGTTGTAATGTTGTAAACAAAGATCAGATGAGCCAAGTAGCTATTGAGTAGAACACTATCTAAGAATTCTGGCATCTTGGAAAAGCTTCAGAAGATCTGCCCAGGACCAGCCTTGGAAAACAGCAGGGATGTCCCAGGGATCTCTGGGGCGGCCAGGTGGCGCAATGGATAGAGCACTAGCCCTAGAGTCAGGAGTCCCTGAGTTCAAATCCAGCCTCAGGCACTTAATAATGACCTAGCTGTGTGGCCTTGGGCAAGCCACTTAACCCCGTTTGCCTTGCAAAAACCTAAAAACAACAGCTGTGGGCCAATTGAACATCCTTTGGTTGGGAGTCATTCCATCTTGCTGCATTTAGGATAAAGAGCATGGAGTAGAGAGGGAGTACAGAAATAACTTAGAGAATTTGGACCCCAAGATTTAAAGCCCTATCTACAAAGAGAGCTCAGGGCATTATGGTTTCTATCAAGGGAGACATTAGTTACAGTGGGAAGAATTCTGGATCTGTAGTCAAGACTTAGGTTCAAAATCTACCTTTGCTGCTTAGGACCTGTGGGATTTGGGTCAAGTCATTCAAGTGCTGGAGGTATCAGCCTTCAAAGGAAGGGGGTTGGACTACAAAAGCCTCTAAGTTCCCTTTGAACCTATTCCTTGTGAATCATGGGAGGAAAGGAGCATAACAAGAATAGGTTGAAAAGTTGACCTAGACTTCAAAGCCTGTCCACCAAAGCTCCATCTGTAAACTTCCTATTTGAACTAAGTACTCTTGCCTAATTAAAGAAAGGAAAGAGAATGGTTTTGAGAGAGGTCACTTCCAACTTCACTTGGGTAACCCAGAATCCTCCACCAGGAAACTTTTATCCTCTTATCTTTGGATGGTAGAAGAAGATGATTTGAGCTTGGTTAAGAATGAAATGACTGAATAAGGTGGGTGGGGGAGGGGGAAGAATGCTAAACTATTCAGTCGATCAATTAACAAGCATTTGGTTTGCTAAATTCCTTTTATCTGCCAAACACTGGGAGGAAAAGACCCAGATTCATCAGCTTTTGCTTTAGAGGAGGGTCCAGATGCATAAATGGATTGTTTAAGGGTTGGATCTATGGCCAGGCAGCAGAACTTCCAGCCCAGTTTGTTCCTAGTTCATTTTAAATCCTTATAGGTCATTCAGGGTTAATTTGGATAATGTCAGCACATCACCATGAACTGAAGTATTTAGACAAAGATGCCCATAAAGACAGGCCATGGTATCAGGTCCTCTTAGTATACCCTGCTTATCCACAGAAGACCGCCCTAGGAGCAAGGAGTAGAAGTTTTAAAGTGACATATTTCAACTAGAGGGTAAATTTCCTAACAATGAAAGCTGTCCCAAAATGGAAAGGGTGACCATGACTGATAGTGAGCTACCCTCCATTAGAGGTATTCAAATAAAGACTGAGCAACTGAGCATGTTATAGAGGAGGGAGGGAGGGAGGGAGGGAGGGAGAGAGAGAGAGAGAGAGAGAGAGAGAGAGAGAGAGAGAGAGAGAGAGAGATTGTGCTAAATGGCTACTCTACCTATGCTGAAATTCTATAACTATATGATGAAGAAGAAGAGAAAGAAGAGGGAAAAGAAGAAGAAAAGGAAGAGAAAGCAGAAGAGCCAACATTGTTAGAGGACTCTAGGGTTTGCAAAGCACTTTCCAAATCTGGCATGCAAAATAGTTCCTCCCAACAGCCCCGAGAAGCCAATGCTATTATGATTATCCTATTTAACTGATTAGGAAACTGAGGCAGTCAGAGGTGAAACTACTTACCCTGGGTCACAAAGACATCACAAAGCTGATGTCCCTGACACCAAGTTGAGAGTTCTACCCACTCTCCCACCCTTCTGACAGCTTCGTATCTATGCCATGATTGTGACCCTTTGCCTCAACCATCTCCCAAATATGAAAATGAAAAACTAAAAAACAGAAGTATGAAGGGCTCAACACCAATCTACTGCTCCCAAAGAAGGAGCCCCAGACAATGTTCTATTAACTGCCTGCCAGTAGCATCCTATTTACATACAAAAGGTAACCTTTTCTTAAACACTGTCAGGCTAGGCATGAGTAAAACAAGGTCTAACTAAAATATGAAGATCTTAGTGCAGCTAGATGGCCCAGTGGAAAGACTACTGGTCTTGGAGGCAGGAAAACCTGAGTTCAAATGTGACCTCAGACCTTTGGTAGCTATGTGACCCTGAGCAAGTCATTTAACCCCTATCTGCCTCAGCAACTCATCTGTAAAATGAGGACACACTGAAAGAGGAAATGACGAAACATTCCAGTACCTCTGCCAAGAAAAGTCTATCAATAATGGCCATGGGATCACATACAGTTGGACATAACTGGACAAGAATAATATGTAAAGAAGGTAGAAGCGCCAGTACAAAGTCCAGATAATTCCATGTACAAATTTTCCTAGTCTGCAGGGAAAATCAAGGCTACTAATAAGAAATAAGGCTGAAAATGGGTTGGAAAAGATTGTAAATGCCAAAAAGGGGAGTTTCAACCAGAGGTAAAAGGAAGCCACCAGAGTTTGAGTTGGATAGCATTGACACGGTCAGCTCTATATTTGAGGAAATTAATTCTGGCAGCTGGATTGGAAGGGGAATAAACTGAGCATAGAATGAGTAGGTAGGAGAAGAATGTGATGGTTGAGAGGTGATAAGATGGTCAGGGTGGTGACTGTGAGCAAAGAGGAGGTGGTGGATGTGAGAAATATCAGACACAGAAGCAAGAAGATTCAATGATTGCTAGAAAATGTGTTTGTAATATTACCACATGTGATTATAGTAAATGGAGTTTGAATTAAGTGGAATCTAAACCTGAATGACCCCAATTTCTCAAACTATAAAATGCATATCTGATAGTTTTAATGTCAAAAATTGGCATGCTTCATAGATACAGTGCTCAAAAGAAGCTTGGAGGTCATCACACCCAAAACCCTCATTTTGAAGATGAGGAAACTGAGGTCCTGAGGACCTGTTACTTACCCAGAGTCACACAAGTAGTAAAGCATCTGACTTTGGATTCAAACAAGGGTCTTCCTAACCCTAAGGCCATCACTGTCTATTCTATATCATTCTGACTCTTAATAGTTTAATGTGATCATTGAATTGTGTTTATTTAAGTACTAACATGAACTTTTTTGCATGCCAAGTATAATGGTGTGGGCATCTTCATAGTTCAAGTCATACTTCAGACACTATTTCTTGTGGGACCCTGAGCAAGTCACTTAACCCTGACTGCCTCGCATCTAAGACATCTCCAGTCACCCTGACTCATATCTGGCCACTGGACTCAGGTGGCTCTGGAGGAGAAAGTGAGGCTGGTGTCAGCACAGCCCCCCTCCTATTCGGGTGCTTGTCATAGCATCACCTCCCCTATGTTGTAGTCTTCATTGAGAATGAATGAGTTGAATTAATGAGAGACTCAGATGAGCAGGTGAAAAGTTATTGACTCTTGCACAGAGAGAGATCATTTTAAGTGATCCCTAAACCAGAACAAAATGACCATGAAGCCTCTAATATGTCAGGACAGAAGAGAAGTAAGGAAGAAAATCAACATTTGTTCAGTATCTACTGTGTCCCAAGCACTGTGTCAAATGTTTTACAAATATTATTTCATGTAATCCTCACAACAGCCCCTGAAGGGTGGATGTTATTATCCCCAATTTTGCAATTGAGGAAACTGAGGCAGTTTCCATTAATTGACTTGCCCAGGATCATTCAGCTAGTATCTGGGTCAGATTTGAACTTGCTTGGTAAATAGTATTTAAATATTGGAGAAAGTAAAAGAGGAGAAAGAAAGAAGACAGGAGGAAGAGCTACGAGTCTTCCCAGTTGCCCAAAGAATGGTCCAGACACTATGACTCTTCCATGATTTGTACTATTCTGGTGTCTTAAGGGTAAATGGTGCATCTGATACAGTCATGTATGGTGGCCCCATACATCCTAAATCTTTGGGTATTCAGCATATGAAGAATGCTCCCTCTGGCAACGGAGAATACACAAAATTCCTAATGTGGCAAATACAATTTTCCTCCTCTGGGTGTTTCAATAGCTACCTCTGAGAAAGATAAAAGAACAAGGAGGGGGAGAAATAGTGAATGAAGTTCATCCATGGGGAAAGAATTAGGAGGGCACAAAGGTTCATTGTGAGCAGATCCAACCCCAGTCCGCCTGTGGATCAATTTCTATTATGGGATTACTCGGACATACAAGAGACATTTAATGAAGCGAAATGTCATTAGTTAAGATGGAGTGGATGTCTTAGAAACCCTGGCACATGGTGAGAGAAACTTAAATAACAAAGAATGGCTTTTTATACATGTTATGATGAGTTTCTGCAGTATTTATTTAGCCAGACAAGCCTGGCCTGGCTATAGTGCTCAGCTCAGGTCCCAAAGCTTTGTGAGCAGGAGACAGATTTCTAGGGGGATTCTGCTACATCAACCCCAACCTAGGAAGAATCTTCACAAAGCTCTTTGCTGACTTTAAAATATAATTTAAATGTAAATGAATAATATCACAAAAACTGAATTTGGAAGAGCTTTAAGATTTGTAATGAATGTTTTATATATATATATATATATATATATATATATATATATATATATATTGTCTCTTGATCCTCAAATCAACTCTGTGAGACAGGTGCTATTCCTCATCCAGGGTCACCCAACTAGGAGCCATCTGACCCTGCCCTCAAAGAACTCACATTCTAATAGGGGAAACAAGGATGTCAGCAATGTGCATGGGAGCCCCAGCCTCAGGCAGAAGATGCTTGTATTTCCAAGGGCAAGATGGGATTTGAGCTGAATCTTGAAAGAAGCCAGGGAGAGATGAAGCATTATTAGGGAGCCAGCATCTAACCCACAAAAAGGACTTCATGCCTCAATCTCCCAGCATAAATGTTTCTGATGGTTATGGTTCCTGGATGCCCTCTGTTCTGATTAGTAATACCCTGGAGCACAGGGGGCTGTTACTTGATCCCAGAAATACATTCTCTGAGATACATATTCTAGGGACCTTCCCCAAAATTAATCAATCAATAAGCCTTTATTGAGCATCCCATGCTAGGGGAAACTAAGTCAAAAATAAAGCATTTTCCCCTTAAGGAATTTGCATTTTTCAGGATAAATATGTATTGAACATGATGAATGATTGAATGAAAAATCATTTATTAACATCTTTTATGTGCCAGCCATTGAAAGAAGTGCTCACCTGACAAATGCATAATCAAGGATGACTCTATCCCAAAGGAGTTCACTTTCTAATGAGCAAGAGAACACCCTGGGGGGAATATCAGTCAGGGAAGAACACTGTGACCTAGCAAGGTTTTTTGGAAAATGAAGTCAAAGGGGATTATATTGACATAACCTATACAAGGAACAATGGCAGAATTGATTGCTCATGGTTCCAGAACTAGGGGAGGGTAGGAAATGGAACAGACTAAGAGAGACAGGAGGAACAGGTCGTGGAGCAGCAGACAAGAGAGGAAGGAGTATGGCTTGGGCTTTCTTGAAATTGCATTCTAGAAGGAAATAGGAAGAGAGCAAACTCCAGGGAAGAAGTTAGGATAGAGTTAGTGTATGCCAAAGAGAAGGTACTAGACAAAAGACCAGATTTGGAATTCATCTAATGACTTAGATCTCATTGGGAATCTGATCTCCTAGGCTCAATCAGAGCTGCTAGTTTGAAATTTAGACAAGAGGGTGGTAGGAATAAAAGGGGTAGGAAGAAAGCTACAGAAAATAGTCTGTTTTGATTGAGTGAGTGATGGGGGTAAGGGGTTTCAGTCCAAAATTTATCCTAAGCACAGAAACTCTCTCCACTGGCATTGATTGGATGTTATGTGCTATTTAATCTTTGAGAGTGGCTTAGGGCAGTGAGAGGTGAAGTTACTGACTCAGAATAACACAGTCAGGATATATCTGAGGGCAGATTTGTTCCAGGTCTTCCAGTCTCCAATACTGGTCCTTTCTTTTGTGGGATAAACTGGTTTTCAAGAGAAGCCCTACACTTTCCTTATACATACCAACTTTTAATAAAGCAAAAGTCCTGATGAAGCAGCAAAAGTGGAAAGGATCCTGGCTCTGGAAACTGAGGATTAGGATTGAAATGTGTCTTGGGATACTTACATTCTTACCCTGGAGAAGTCATCAACCTCCCTCAGCTTCATCCTCCTCATCAATAAAATGGAGGTATTGGATAGATACAGCTCTTTCTATTTCTAGTCTTAGAGCTTAAAACCTTAGAAGCTAATTATGAAAGGAAATGAGTGGTGACTACATAGGACAGCATTCATAATGTATAGATAAATACTCAGATGTCCAAATATTTGAGTATTAAATATGCAATTCTTAGACCTACTATGTGCAAGGTAATGTTCTAGCCATTGGGGATACACAGACAAAAACCATAAACTGCCCCTGCCTCACAAAGACTTCATAGGCAACACATTCTTGCAAAGACCTTTTTATTAATAAAAAATCTAGAAAAAGGAACTATAGAAAACAAGCATCCAAATAAAAGGCCACATACTTCATTATTTACAATCTGTTGAAAAACTGTGTGTGCCAACTTTTTTTCAAAATGCTAACCATAAGGCATGGCTAGGTATCATAGTGGATAGAGCCCTGGCCCTGGAGTTGGGAGGACCTGAGTTCAAATTCAACTTTGGGCAAGTCACTTAACCCCATTGCCTTGAAAAAATGAAAAAACTGCTAACCACAATAATAACCACATTAATCAATTATTATCATCAAGTCCCCAGGTGCCTCTTTTACATCATTTCTAAGATTTTTGTGAGTTCAAAACAATTGACTCTATCACTTTCACCAAGCTCTCCATGCCCTGTGATACCACTCTCATAAGTCACTTTTGAATCCCTCCCTGTTGCCTGACTAGTAGAATATCAATGGCATTCTTCTGTTTATAATAGAATGTTGATGGTTCCCCTCACAGTAGGCCCACTCGCCAGCTGATCCCACCAAGGCCAATTTCCCTACTGGCATTCACACAACCAAACTTAGGGGACTATTTGGGTGGGTGGGGGTGAATGTGTGTTAAAATTATAGGACCCTAAAGAACCAATGACTTCATTCAGTAGCCATTTGGCAGCTTACCCAGGGCAGGGGTCGAGACAGAGACAATCATGAAAACTTCCTAAACTATTCATCTGATTGGTTCAAGGAAATTCAGTTTGGCTCATAAACTAGTATTTCCCCCAAAAGAAGTCTTCTTCAAACCATCTGAATTTTACATCACTTGTAAATTCACCCTAATACTCCCCTGTGACAAACTAAACCAGTTAAATAGATCCAATGACATGTCATCACCTTGAAGGCAGACTGTCTTGTGTGTTATCTTTGAATTTACAGGACCTGGCTCCTCTTTAGTGACTAATAAATACCAGATAAAATGAACTGAATTGAATAATTTGAACTGACAAAATGATTGGCCTAATTGCATAGGTGCTGTTATACTTTTGGTTTTCTGTTCATATACATTCAAAGATGATGTGTTGTTCACCTGGCTCTGGGAATCAAATCTAGCATCTAGAAAGTAAAAGAAGACTTTTATCCATGCAAACCAGGGGAGTAGCTGCCACTACTAGCACCATTTTACAGGTGAGGAAACTGAAAATGAAGTGACTCATCCAAGGTCACACAATGAGTTCATGACTAAGGTCTTATTTGAACCCAGTTCTTCCTAACTCCAGACTGGGCTAAAACTACCTAAGCTAGTCCATGGCACCACAGATTCAAATAATGGTGGCCTCAGACATTTCTTTCACCCATGAGGAGGGGAGTTGAGAAAGCAATGAAGCCACCTCCTGCCACCATTTGCTACTAGTCAGAATGGTACCACATACTGATCTTTGACTCTCAGCAAGTCACTCAAACTCTCAAATCTCCAGGCACTCTCTAAGACCATGAATTCCAGAACTGGTGCCAATCTGCAGGGATGAGGTCCCTGTGCCAGTGAAATCTCATGTCTGATCAGGTTTTCCCCATTGAACAATGACTCTACTATCAATATGATCTCATAAATGAATGTTTTCCATGTTGAATTGACATTAATCACTAAAATGTCTGCTTTGTCATAATTCTGTAATAAATTTTAATTCTACATTCAAATGTAAATTTTTGTTGAGGGTGAGAATCCACGTGCCATGGTTGTGGTTATTGGTTGTCCTTCATTCTAAAAGAGGACCATGACATCAGGAAGGAGATATCATGACTTGCAAATGAATTAGATTTAAGTGAGGGATGCTGGGCAAGGTTTCAGCCTCTCTGGTCCAGAGAGCCATCTGGTCCAGTGGCCAGCTATGAATCAGGATGACTGGGGATGGCCCCACCTTCTATGACTATTGGACACATAACTATATGCAGTCTCCAGTTCTTCCAAAAGCAAAATTGAAGCAGCCCAAAACAGGCAGTGAAATAAGAGAGTAGAATCAATAAAGTTGTTTCCAGTTAGATGGGTGTGCTAATGTGTGCATCAGGGAAGACAGGTGCTCAAGTTCATTAATTAGGATGTCCCACAACCCCTCTGCTCTGTCTTCTTAGACAAAGGGCTGCCTTCTGAATCAGGGAAACCCATGTTCAAATCCTGCCTCTAACAAAAGCTGATGCTGGGAAGACCCTGCGGCTCTTGGCCAGGGCTTGCCATTTAGTCATTTTCAGGGCTGCCTCAAATTTGAACTCAGGTCTTTCTGACCGAAGACCCGGCAGGCTCTCTATCACCTGCACAACCTAGCTGCCTCTAGACCAGTGTTGGCAAACTCACTTAAGAGCCAGAAACCACCAGACTTAATGGAAGGATCCCAGGCAGCCCCATATTGACTTAACTACAAAATGCAATGTTATTGATGTTTTATTGTATTTTTATTTATTTTGTTAAATATTTTCCAATTTCCTTTTACTCTGCTGTTGGCAGTGTATGGCCTACTTGTGGCAGGCTTTTTGGCACCTCTGCCCTGGCTGAGCCTCTAATACTAGAACAATCAGCCTACCCTCCCTCCCACCCATGGTGCTGCTAACCTTGATTGATTGATTGGTCTTCCTTGTTGCTGTTCCAAGAGAAACAGAATGGATGGAGATAACGCAAGAAACTTGCGATTACAGATCATTGTTTCAGGAATAGTTCCCAACGCGAGTAGAACCACTTCTGTTAACTCGTGTGTAATTGAGGGGAATTACCGAAAAGAGTAATTGGTATTGTACCAAAATTCAATATTTCACAATTTCAGTACTTGCCTAAAAATAAAAATTGTAGCAAGACAAGGGAAACCTGCCAAGATAGAAATCACATGCAGCAGCTACAAATTATTGGGAAGGATAATCCGCCTCCAATGAGATAAGATCAGTGGTAAAGTCCAGATTGGATTGTTCTCTTGAGGCCTGGAAGAAGTCCCACCTGCCTGAGCTCCATTTCAGCTGGAACTCCCTGCTCAGTAACCCCATCAGCTCCCAGATCTCTTTCCCCTTTTGCTTCCCCAGGCAATGCTAAGGCTATAAGTCCCAGAATGGTTGGCTAGAACTTTAATCCTTCCTACCAGAGAGGTGAAGACTGGCAGAGCTCTGGAGCTAAGGGGTTCTGCTAGGCAGGGGCCTGGGCAGGTTGGATGACTGGCAGAGGTCAGCACTGGTGTGGTGAGCCTCTGGGAGCAGGATGCCACTGCGTTGCCAAGGGTATGATGAACTGCCTCAGGTTAGAAATGGAGCAGTTTAAAACTTTAGTGAAAACAGACTGGGAATAGCTAATGGACCTCCTAGAGGAGATGAGAAGATTAAGTATTTTTTTTTAGGTTTTTGCGAGGCAAATGGGGTTAAGTGGCTTGCCCAAGGCCACACAGCTAGGTAATTATAAAGTGTCTAAGGCTAGATTTGAACTCAGGTACTCCTGACTCCAGGGTTGGTGCTCTATCTACTGTGCCACCTAGCCACCCCGATTAAGTATTTTTTTTTAAAAAAGTTGCTGATCTGCATTGGTGGAGGATATTCCACACTGGGAATATCCACACACTGTTCTACTTTAAGTTTTCTTTTCATATACATTCAAAGATGATGCGTTGGAGAAAAATAAAAATGTGGTCTGTCATAAGAGAGAGAATGAGGATTATGTGTTTGGGCCAAATCAACTTTGGAGAAACAAGGTCATCCTTTAAAAAATGAAGAACCAGTGCAAAGAAATATAAAACACTGATACTCTGCCCAGTCTTACCTACTTCTAACTTCTAATTCAAAATTGTTCTTTTCACTTTTTTCATACTTTGTTTTTGGTTTTTACAAGGCATTTTACAAGGGGTTAAGTGACTTGAACAGCTAAGCCTATTAAGTTTCTGAGGTTAGATTTGAACTCAGGTCCTCCTGACTCCAAGGCCACTGTGCCCCCTAGCTGCCCTTTTTTCCTAGTTTTGTGATGGATCAGAGGATTGGTTACTATGATTTAGTCTTCTTAGGCAGATTCACCTTACATTTTTTGAGTAAGAAGTTATTGATTTTGAGACAATCAGCTCATTCATTATTATGAATATTAGCCATTACATACAATATATAACATAGATCTGTTACATGCTCATCATTATCCATCTGTGCATACAAAAGGCAAAGAAAGAGCCCAATCTTCCTACCATGAAACTAAGGCAAGTTCTTCTGTAAGTAGACACAAAATAAATATAAAGGGAATCACGACACCAAGTAGCTACAAATAAAGGAGTGATTGGGGAATTAGAAAAGGCAGATGATGCTTGAGCTGCTTCTCAAAGGAAGTGAAGGAACCCAAGAAGTTGAGGCCTCTACATGGGGTACAACTGATGAGATGGGACACAGAAATGAGAGATGAGTAGTCTATATGAACCTTGGGGGGGGGGGGCGTTACTTGGGCTAGACATTGGTTGGATGAACTCTAGGGTCTCTTTGCACTCTACTAGTCTATCTCCATATAGCTGAACTTTTCTTCTTCTGCCTCCATCCTTGGCTCTGGAAACCTAGTTATAATTTGATTCCTGCCAAATCCAAAAGTTTGGGTGGTCTTTGGCCTAAGGCTAAAGTTGCCTGAACTTCAAGGTCCTTGTGTCTGGCCCAGGATCTTGCTTCTAACCTCTGGAGCATTGGCTCTTCATCTCCTGCAGGTTTCTCTGTCTTTTGACTGTCTTGACTTGTTTTGTGCAGACACCAACCTGGTGGCTGACCAACTGGTCTGTTCAATTATCTTACCCCAAAGCTTGGAACATAGTAGGTGTTTACTAAATGTTGATTGAGCAGCTGATTGTCCTGATTCCCCGGGCCACTTCTGGATGAGACCTGGCCTTTGATTCTCTGGCTGCTTTGACTTCTGCTTGGACTTCAATAAGAGTGCAAAGAAAGTCCCTCATGGGACTTACCATGGTCTCTTTAACTGACTAAAGATACTTCTCACCAAAAACCTTACAACCCTTAGAAAATATATTTTGGGCAATATAAAAACACATGAGGGACTTTTTCTTATTTTATTATTCTTATTTTAACTATTGATAAACTAACCAAATATTGAGGATAATTCTGTTTGCAACCCAAGCATGGAAAAATAAGAATGTCATGGAACAATGGATAGGGCACAGACCTGAAGGGTGATGGGAGTCCAAATCCTGCTCAGATGCTTACTAGCTGTGTGCCATTTAACACATTAAATCATTCAATTTCTCTTTGCCTCAGTTTGATCATCTGTGAAATGGGAGTAAAAATTGCACCTAGCTCCCAAGATTGTTGTGGGGATCAAGTAAGTTAATATTCAAAATAATTCACAAACCTTCAAGTGCTCTATAAATTTTGATTTATTGAAACTGTTATGAAGTGGCAGAATTAGAGATTGGAAAGAGATTCTATATTTTCTTTGCTAAGTATCACCCCCTAAAAGAAAACAAAGGAAGACCTCAGTTGCACTTTCAGACAAGAACCAAATTATTTGGGTCACTTAAGGTCTAGTTCTTAACAGTGGCCATCATTCAAGGAAGTTTCCCACTTCTTTTTCCAAACCAACAGACAACTTCAACTCAACAGTCTCTTCCCAGTGACCCCTGCTCACGCAGGAACATGAAAGAGGATACATCTCTTGTGTGCTCCTTTTGAATGGGAGATACATAAACTCACCCAAAAGGCTAATTGGGGTAGAGAGGCCAGAAAGTGGAGAGTTGCCCATCGATCATAATCATGTGTGATTGCCATGGCTCCTCCTCTTAGCACACTGAAAAGGGGCAGGGATCAAATTCCCCCCATCAGAGGGGCCCTGGTGCTGGGAAATAGAATGAGAGAGACTTCTGTTGGGTTGGGGACGGGGCAGAACTAGGAGAGGAGATGGAAAGTGGTTAGAATGTGGAAGACAGACTCAGGTGGGGAGGAGCAGGGCAAATGTCTTCCAAGTAAAACTGTCCAAAAGTAGAATGGACTGGCTACCTCAAGGGAGAGTGGCATCTTTATCAGACTGGGCCTTAAAGCAAAGGTTGAATAATCACTTGTTCAGGATGGTGTAAGATGAGCTGAGCCACTGTTGTTACTTCCACGTCTGACATTTTGTGATTCTGAAAGTGCAATAGATGCTGATTGAATCCTAATTTTTAAAGAAGAGGGGGAAGGAAGGAAGGAAGGAAGGAAGGAAGGAAGGAAGGAAGGAAGGAAGGAAGGAAGGAAGGAAGGAAGGAAGGAAGGAAGATGGGAGGAAGGAAGGAAGGAGGGAGGGGAGGAAGGAAGGGAGGGAGGGAAGAAGGAAGGAAGGAGGGAGGAAGGAAGGAAGGAGGGAGGGAGGGAGGGAAGGAAGGAGGGAGGGAGGGAAAGAGGGAGGGAGGAAAGAAGGAGGGAAGGAAGAAAGGAGGGAGGGAAGGAAGGAAGGAAGGAAGGAAGGAAGGAAGGAAGGAAGGAAGGAAGGAAGGAAAGAAGTAAATGAGGGAAGGAAGGAAGGAAGAGAGAGGGAAGGAAAGAAGGGAGGCGAGGGAAGGAAGGAGGGAGGAAAGGAAGGAAGGAAGGAAGGGAGGGAGTAAATAAGGGAAAAAAGGAGGAAGGACAGAAGGAAGAAAAAGGGAGGGAGGGAGGGAGGAAGAGGAAAGGAAGGGATCTCTATAAGTAAAAAGTTAAAGTTATTATATTGTTTATTCATTTATTTTAGCATTTTCAAACTCTGAACCTTGGTGTCTATTAAACCAGGCCTTTGAAAAGCTATTTGCTCTGAAACAAAACTTCTTTTATCCTCCTTTTTTTGCTAATTTGTGATGAAAATAAGGACACTGAACATTTAATTTGGTTTTGTGTATGTCGCAAAGTAATATCCCAAGAAGTTAAATCCCGTTTCACTACAACACCCTGTTTGCATATATACTGTCAATGAAATTCTCCATTGGGGGGAGCAAGTGCAGCTTTCCTCTTCCCTTAGTCCTGAAGAGACATAAACAAACCAATTTCTTTTTCCTGCTGCCAGGCATTATATCCATTTGTGAAAGTCCCATTAGAAACAACCTGCAGGTAATTCATAAGCTGAGGACCTAAGAGTATACCTGGTTTTCATTTATAGATTGGGGTGAAGGGACAGAATTAAGAGGTTTCTTTATGACATTCATTTTCTTATTAAGTGGAGGGACTTGAAATGAAAATTTCATTAAGAAAAGGCAAAAGAAAGCATTTTTTATGGTGAGGAAAGTTCAATCACTAATCAAAGTACTCATATTTATTTTAAGTTTGTTTTGTTTTTTTGTGGGACCAGATTTATACTTTCAATAATAAAGAAAATGCCTTCTACTAGTACAGAGGGGCACCTGCCATTGGTACATGAAGGTCATGATAGTTCTGATTGGCTCCCGAAGCCAGTATGTGTGTGATCAGAACTCAAACCCAGGACTTCTGAAACCAGATTTCTCCTAGTGTGCCATGCTGCCTATTATCTCTTCCAGGGAAAAGAAAGGAGCCCCTGGGAATGAGTCAAAGTCTCCTCTTGAGTACCCCCTAGATCAGAGCTAAAATTAAACTTCTAACATCATATATCTTGGCTACATTGATGAGAATCTAATTTTGTTGTTTTGCTTAAAATTCTGTATGACCTTTAGCTTCCCTGGTCAATATTGGAAAGATCCATAGAGAAGCCAAAAAAGGAATAATACATTCTATTTTATATCACATGAAACCCTTTACATAGAGCATGCTCCAAAATTTTAATAGTTTAAAACTGAACTAAGGTTTTTATAAGACTCCCTTGAATGGATGCTCAAAACAACCCAGTGAGGGGGGTCCTATGATTTGTGCTATTTTGTAGATGAGGAAACTGAAATGGAGATAGGCTAAGGGTCCCACAGCTCGTATGTCTGGGGCAGGATATCTACTCAGGTCGTTGCTGACTCCATGAAAACTGTCAGAGAAAATTGGACTTTCACTAAGATAGCATAGGATAATAAAAACCATTCTGCCTCTGGGGTCTGCCTCTGATATTGCTGGGTGACCTTGGTAAACCATTACATCTCCTTAGGCCTCAATGTCCCCAGCTGTAAAATGAGATGACCTCCAAACTTCCTTCAGCCTTCCTTGAGCTATAATTTGGTCTTTTGGAGGAAGGGAGCCTGAGAATTTTTTACCATCTCAGTGAAGCTGCAGTTCTATGATATTGGAGACTCCCTTGGTCAGTAGTCAGTAGACATCTGTTAAATACCCACCATGAGCCAGACACTCTTTTAATCTAGGTGATTCAAATAAGAAAAAGAAAGTCAATCCCCATCTTCATTGGTGAAGATGATGCACAAAAAGATGGAGAGTTGTGGTGGGGGTGGGAAGGGAAGGGCCTCCGTGTTTCTATGACTTGGGGGCATGATGTTGGTGGGGTCAGTACTGAAATGTGAACCCAACTTGGGTGGGCAATCTGAATTCTCTCTAAAGGAGCTTCGCTTTGCCAGTGGGTAGGAAGGGTCCCCCAACAATCTTTAGGGAGAGTGGGCTGCCTCCCTTAAATCCTCCTGATGGTCGACTTCTTCTCTCCCCAGCTCCAAGTACAGCCCAGTATGGCATCACCGGAAGTGCTGAAGACCTTTTCTCCTGCTGGTCCCTGGTCTGGTCACTGCCCCCTCTCACCAGCATACTCTACCTGAAGGACATCATTCTCCAATAAACCTCCAGACCCCTCAAAGGCTTCGAAGGATACTCTGAAAGCGCCAATGACTGGATCCAATCTGGTACAGTTTGTCCCGAGCAGCGTGGGATGTAATCAGCAGTGCTTACATGGGGAATGATGGCCTTCTGTAGAATTGCTCATTATGTAAATACTTTAATTCGACTCCTTTTTTGATTAGCTGCATTACCGTGCACATTGTCCTTTTTTTAAGACGTGCGAGCTCTGAAATTACTTTTAGAGGATATTAATTGTGATTTCATGTTTGTAAGCAACAACTTTTCAAAAGCATTCAGTCATGGTCTGCTACCTTGCAGACCGTAGTTTACAAAAAACAAAAAACAACAAAAAAAAAAAACAAATATTGCAGTGAATATGGGATTCTTTGAGGCTGCAATACAATCATTTAGTTCCCTATTTCAAAAAAAAAATTCTTCCCATTTACACAGATGCATTTTTCCTTTTTTTTTTTTAGAAAAACAAAAGCAAATACGATTGCCTTCAGACCATTTCTTCAAAATATAACACATATCTAGATTTTTCTGCTAGCATGATATTCAGGTTTCAAGAATGAGCCTTGTAATATAACTGCGCTATGCAGTCCTGCTTTATTTTTTTTCCTGTAAGTTCAGCATGGGTGTGCCTTCACAACAACAAACAAATAAAGACTTTTATCTTCCTCTCCAACAAATTTGAAATTTTGGGGTGAATGCTAAAATTGAAAAAAAAAAAGTCAGTTTGACCATCCTCTATCCCTCCCTGAATGAAGGTGGTATTGGCTTACAAGTATTTTTTTAAAAAATATCTCTTTCTCCATCACTAGGGGAATAAAGGAACAGTTCAGAACTCTGCCCAAAGCTCAAATGGGTGATCCCCCCCACTTTTTTTCTGCTAGGACAGGTCAGGTGTATTCAAAGTCAATTTTCTGTTGATGCAGATAAGCTCTGTATCCCCTCTGGAAGACGATATCAATCCCTCTTCCCCTTTGATTGTTTTGCTTTTGTTTGGAAAAATAAGACAGCACAAATCTTTCAGGAGATTTTTTCAGGGATGTGGGCCCTTTGGCCTCTCACCCTTCCCAGTCAAAATCAGTTCTGTGCTGCCTCTGAGACTATGGCAGCCCTTTTGTCCACCGCTCCCCAATTGATTCTGCTCTTGAACTTGGGTTTGTATTGCAGCTGTTAAGTTAGTAACTGTAGACAGTGCTTCTGTTGGCCAAATGGATTTGAATCTGTGCCATCTGAGAGCCTTCTCAGGTGATGTTCTAGGCTATCTATGTTTTTTAAAAGTGTGCTCCAAGATTTGTGATTCCAGTAACTCTACCTTGGTATACCGTCGACAATGGCGGCAGAACAGAATGTCTTTCCATCCCGGGCCAGTCTCCGCAAGAGCTCATAGGGACATCTCCCTGGCAGAGGATCCTGCCTGGCCCAATTAGCATGCTTTATTTCCTCTTACATGATGTATGTAAGTTGAAGATAAGCCACTTAGTGATGGGAAATGAAGGAAATGTGAATTCTGTAAGTCATTGTGGATACGAAATTTCTTTCTCTTGTAAAGAACCAAGGACCACAGTAGTGAAGACAAATGCTGTTACCCCGAAACGTGCTACTCTCCAGTAATATTCTGTGGTTTTACTGTTTATTAAAGTAACACTATGGCCTTGAACACCAGTTTCCACCTTTGACTGCTTTTTTCATCCCACCCCCACCGAGGTTTGTGTGAACACAGTCATTTTTTTTTGTTCTTGCTACTAATCCCAACACAAGATTAATTTAGGGAAGATATATGCAGAATTAAGACACTTGTATCTGTACTTTTGGAAAAGGTAAAGATCCCTGGTCCTGGAGCTTCCTGTGGTCTGTGGTTCCTGTTACCTTGGGCAAGTCAAAATTTCCACTTATGAATTTACTCATTTGTGAAGGGAAAGGGTGGGACCAGAGACTCTAACAAACATCCCCTCCAATCCAATCTTTATATCTGTGGTAATCCTCTGAAGCTTCAAACACATACATACACACCCCAAATTGTGGGCACAAAAGTACATTACTGATCAGTTTTAATTAAAAAATAACTTTTGCACTGGCGGGACCAAAACAGTGTTTCCCATAAAATGGTAAACAAATCGCATTTGCTTACATTTAGAAGGAATTTTGTTGTTGTGCTAGACGACTGTTTTCCTAGGTGTTGATGTAACCATGTGTAACTAAGTCTTATAAAGTTGCCAGTCTTTCTCTCAGAAATCCTAACTCCAAGATCTGTGACTCGGCCAAGGTCACCTAGATAGCATGTGCCAGTTCTTCCTAGCTCCAAGGCCAGCCCTCTGCTTTAATTTGATATTCTAGGAGCAGAAAAAACATCATGGCATTCATTTTGGTGAGTTACACTGAAAGTGGGATATTCAAACAAACAAACAAAATAAGTAAAAAATTCAAAATCGAAACCTTTTACCATGAATCCTAAGTGGATTTACTCTTCAGATTGTACAGCCAGGACAACATATTCTCTAAATTTCAGTGTGTTTCTATTGCAGATTTAAGCCCTCAGGCTCCAAATGAATTTATTCACTAGAAAGAACGTTACCCCAAAATGCAGTACCCCTTGATATCCATGATTCATTCAGGGGGAGAAAGAAATAGAACAGAAGTATCATTGCAAGGGGCGGCTAGGCGGCATAGTGGATAAAGCACTGGCCCTGGAGTCAGGAGTACTTGGGTTCAAATCCGGTCTCAGACACTTAATAATGACCTAGCTGTGTGGCCTTGGGCAAGCCACTTAACCCCATTTGCCTTGAAAAAAAACAAAAAAAAAGTATCATTGCATATGAAAAAGGCTCCAGTGAAGCAAAGTCCTCCCATCTGGGAGATCCAATTAGCAGAAATCAAGATGAAACTAGGTCAATCAATACAAGAACCAATTCCTTTAAGGAGTTTAGAGAGTTGTCCTAATTCAGAATTGCTAAAGTTTTTCTTACAGAGTATGACAGAAATTCTCTATAATCAGTATCTGTCTACATGTGGATTTTATGGTAGGAAGGACTTTTTAAAAATGACAATATTTGTTCTCCCCCTGACTCATAGAGGTGTTCTTAAACCTAAACTAGGCCCCTGGAAATAGTGAACTCACAGAACTCTGGGAATTTAGTTTTGTTCAAATAAGGTCACATTATTTGCCTTTTGGGGGTTTAAATAGGTGATTTTTAATATGATTTTACACATGTAAACAATCTGGTTCATGTTTTGCTGAAGCCCAGATGGCACATGTTCCTTATAATTTTAGAAGAGAAACATTTTACCAATCTTCATCATTTTTAAGCCCCAGAAAAAGAAAAACAAAACAGGAAATGTAAAAGATGACTTTAGTTAAAGGATACACATTTCTAGGCTTATGTGAACTCCAAGTCCTGTCACGGTTCTGTATCTCTGTCTTCTTACATTTTCGGTGGAGGGATAGGAGCAGTAGGGCCTTTGAAGAAACTTTGGTATCTAATTAGACCAAATCCCCACATTTTATAGATGAGGAACTGAGGTCGAGATATTACATGACTTGCCTAAAATCACACAGCTAGAAACTGAGATGGGATTCAAACCCAGCTCCACCTCATTTGGGGTTTAACCCTCCACGACTGCACAGCTCTGCCTCTCAAATATGGTCCCCTTACATAGTAACTCAAGAAGACTGACTGTATGTCCCAATAAAGATCAAGGCCCTGGTAATAATGTTGGCACGGATTTTATTCCAACCCACTAAAGTTAAGGAGTTGTCAAAATCTGAGGCTTGAACCTTTCATTCTCAAGTTTCTGCAAATGCACATAGGATGGACACACAAAATTCTAAATGGCAGCTGCCTTGACCTAACCAAAAAAATGAATTCCTCTCAGTTAAAGACTGTCCCTGGAAAAATAAACTGGAGAATTGGGAAATGGGACAAGACAATTTAGGAAATATTGTCCTCACAATTCATAATTGACAAAAGGACAAGTCTGGGGACCTGAATTTTCTCCATGGACTCTTCATGAGTTGAAATTTTCCAAAGATTTATTTCCCATCTTGCCTTCACTGTGCTTGGATTTGGCTAAGAAAGCCAGAAGTCACTTATTTATCTCATGGTGGGGGGAGCTGAAGGGTATTTAAGGGGAGGATTGGAGAGGAGGGGGAGGGGGTGGAAGCTTTTGAAATTCAGGATTGACTTTAAAAGAGGTCAAATTTTTTTAAATGACTTCTTGAAGCATGTGGACATTTAGCATTTCAGTAGCTATTAACATGAATAAATAATATCTTCAGAACCTTTAAATATGTATTTTCTTTAAAGACTAGAAAAAAAGGGACTCCTGACAGGGGAGAACATTTATACTTCAAAACAAATATAAAACATGTTGCCTTGCTTTTAAGAGGGGACTACAAAGTCAATTTTCAAAAAATATATAATTGACCGACTTTAAAATGCTTGGTTTAAAAAGAGACAGAAGAGGCAGCTAGGTGGCTCAGTGGATAGAGTCCTTGCTCTGGAATCGGGAGGATCTGAGTTCAAATTTGGCCTCAGACACTTAATAATTGCCTCACTTTGTGACCTCAGGAAAGTCACATACCTTGGTCATCATAAATAAAAATTAAAAAAATAAAAGAGGCAACAAGAACAAATAGATGTGAAGGTTCTCTCCCTTCCTATTGTAGGATTGTAGAATCACCTGAAAGGGAATTGTAAAGGAGGAAGATAGAGTGAAAAGCACAAGAAGTTTTATAGTTCCAATCACATATACATCATAGCACTTCCCTCCTCCAGGACCACCAACCACTGCCCCATGTTTAATCTAATTATATCTGCTTTTATCAAAGTCTTCCCATAGGCAAGGCTAATCCTTTCTCTGGTGGTACAAATCAAGACAGTAAGGAAAATGAGCCTCTGCCCTCGGGGATCTTACATTCTACTCTTATCAGCTGGCAAGAATGTTTTTCCCCCAGAAGAGGTACAATTCCATGCAATTCCATAAACATCCATTAAATAGTGATGAACCTAGAAGTGAGAATTAAGAATTTAAGGACAAAAGAAGTCTTTGCCCTCAAGAAGTTTCCATCCAACTGGGGAGGTGCTACATGCTCATAGATAAGTACCAACTCTGCTTTAAAAGCTGCAAAAAAAAAAGGTTTGAAGTAGGAAAGAATATTCAGAACTGGGGATATTGGGGGGGGAGGGCTTCTTGGAGGAGTGCATCTGGACTATATTCGGAAATGAGAGAGCCTGGAAGGTGGTGATGGCTGGGCCATGCCCCAGACACCAGGATGAACCACGCAAAATGGAGTGGAACCACATGATCTTCTGGGATTCCGTGGCATCAGCAAGGAGGTAAGACTTTCGGAGGATCCTAGGAAGGCTGAGTTGAGGTTCTTGGTTTCACAGTATAGCCAAGAGCCTAGCAGGCCTCCCCCAAAAGATCTATTGAATGTGATCTCTCCAAGAAAATGACCGTCTTCAAAATGGCAGCCCATCTGAAAAAATATTTACTTGATTTGGAATCAAACCTGGAATGTCCTTGGATTTCCAATATTTCAAGCAAAAAAATGAAAATATGCTATAAAAGTTTCATTGACCAACTTCACCATTATCTCTGCCTCCTTAAACTGTTCTGTCTTCAAGTCTCTGCTGCAGTGACCGACGGCTCCATTTCTCAGATCATGCAAGGCCTTCTCTCTGAACCTGATATATTATAGGACAGAAATTATTTTTTTAATGTGAAAACTCATCAGTTGATGGGATAGAAAAATCAAAACTAGTATTCACAGCCAAAATACTGAGTATTATTGTAATGACATAGAAGTTATTGGGGGGGGGGGGGGGAGATCATTCAGAACTTCTATACAATTAGGAAATAGACTAAGATGACACTGGGGGGAGAGGGGGAAGGGGGGGAAGAATTCATGAGGTGGAGAGGCTCTCATCCCCGGAAGTGTTCAAGTAGAGGCTGGAAGACTGCTTCTTAAGGAAGAGTTCAAGATCCTTAGGTTGAACAGATGAGACCATCTTTGTGATTTGAAATTTTAAGAATTTGAAAGCAAGGAGTATCGATCCAGGCTAGAGGAGAGGTGACTATCATGATTGATAGAATGGAATATGCCTTTTATTTGACTTTTCAGTGAAATGATGGCTTCATCTGACTGACATTTCAAGAATCACCCAAATCAAAAGTTGGAGCTGCTGTTGGATGAACCATCCTATCTCTGCAGCTCTGCTTTGGCAGAGAAGTCCTCATGTTCCCTCAACCCAAGAATTCTTCACTGATGTGGGTATATCTTGGTAGTTTGATGAAACCTATGCATGCCTTATGGAATAATGACTTTAAATCAATAAAATCAATTATATAGTAAAAACAATCAAACTACTTTTTTTTACAAAAACACCCAGAATGCAGGCAGTCACTCAAATTGAACAGAGGTAAGAAAAGAAGAAATAAGGAGCAAGCCAATGAAGGATCAACCAGAGATAAGGGAATATAAGGGGAAAATAGGGGGAGATTTTGGCCTTCCTCTTCCACTAAATGACCCAGAATCATCCTAGGACTATCTCAGGGGATTACTGGGGGCCTCTGGGATACTAGAATGGGCCTGGGGCAGCCAGATAGAAGCAAGAACTCAAAGAGACAATGAGCAGAAGTGGGGGATGTAATATTAGCAGTTGATTTTAAAAAAAATTTCTGGGGTGGCTAGGTGGTGCAGTGGATAGAGCACCAGCCCTGGAGTCAGGAGTACCTGAGTTCAAATCTGGCCTAGGACACTTAATAATTACCTGCCTAGGACACTTAATAATCACCTAGCTGTGTGGCCTTGGGCAAGCCACTTAACCCCATTGCCTTACCAAAAAAAAAAATTCTGAGCCCTTCATGTAGAATAATAAGCACCATTTGGGGTTCAATCATACTCAGATACTTATTTATGTGAAGATGGGATAATTACTTAATCACTCTGGGTCCCAGTTTCTTTTTCTACCGATAAAAGAAGATTGGAGTCCTCAGTTTATGATTTTATTGGGCTCTCCACTTTCTCACTGCCCTATTATGCACATGCTGCTATCTACCTGTGACTTTCCTCTCCTTCAATGACAACCCTTGAGGCAATAAAACTAGATATTATCTTTATAAATGTGATGTGGATAAACAGGATATTTTTGTCCAGCTCCTTTAGAGCTGCCACTGGTCCACCATACTCTATTTGAGAGTTTCTATTTTGTCTTTAATTTCCCTCATGTGTTCTTTGTACATTCAGGATTGCTTGAGATAGCTCCCCAGCCTTCTAGAGATTCTTTGGAAATACAAAACCTTAAGTTGAAACAGAAACGATATTACCATTAACCTTAAACTATGCTTTTCAATTTTCACTAATGCTTGAAGGTCTTCAAGAACCTACCCAAAGGTGAAAATTCAGAAGATATTCACAATTTCAGTTAATATTTTTGCTTATTTATAAATTTTAAGGAATAATTTATAAAATCTATTTTTAAAGTGTTCATAATTTAAAATGTGCTCAATTATTTAAAACATAGAATCAACTCAATCAGAATAGAGGAGCTATAGGTATCTGTTACATGTGAAGGAACTGAGGAAGATTTAGCCCAGAGAAGAGAAGACAGAGTAGGACATCATTATTTTGATTCATTGGGTTTTGTTTTGCTTGGTTTTATTGTTGCTTATTTGGGATTTGAATGGGTTGTTCTATGGAATAAGAAGGAGAATTATTGACTGATAGGGAAGACTCAAAAGCCATGAGTGGAAATTACCAAACAAAAAGAAAGTGACCCTCCAGAGGCACAATGGGCAGTGAGCTATTTTACATCATTCAGCATCTTCAAGTATCAACTGAAGGACTGCTTATTGTGGATATTTGAGTGAGAAGCTTTTTCAAGTATGCTTTGGTCTGGTCATTGAAGCAGCAACACCATCCCACTCTAAAAAGCCGGCATGTAGGGATGTTGTGACTAAGAAAATAAGATTGAAAACAATGCAACATCCTTAGGCTACTTTTAAATGTCTATTGATGGTTAAAAGTATGTTTCATATGTTCAGAAGGGATTTCAAATACTGGAGAGAATAGGAGACAGGGTTCAAGCATGAAAGTTTTA
The DNA here is from genome assembly GCF_037893015.1 of Macrotis lagotis. Classification (NCBI taxonomy): domain Eukaryota; kingdom Metazoa; phylum Chordata; class Mammalia; order Peramelemorphia; family Peramelidae; genus Macrotis; species Macrotis lagotis. The sequence goes on from NC_133659.1 coordinate 7,313,273, forward strand.
ACATTACATAAAAATAAAAATTTCATTCCAGTATTTTGCACAGTCATTGTAAACCTTGAAAAGAATTAAAGTTTCAATCATTGAGATTCCTCTGTAATTTCTGTTCACTTTCTTTAGAGGGACATAGTGCCTCTAAATGCCCACAGTCATTTCACTAACTAAGCTTTGTTCTGGCACAGTTCACTCAAACTAATTTCAAGAGAGCCAGATTTGGTCTTCTCTAAGAAGCACAGAGGAGGGGGGGAAAGAGAAAGTAAGAGAGACAGAAATAGGGGGGGGGAGAGAAAGTGAGAGAGACAGAGATAGGAGAGGGGATAGAGAAAGTGAGAGACAGAGATAGGAGGGGGGGAAGAGGAAGTGAGAGAGACAGAGATAGGAGAGAGAGATACAGAGACACAGAGAAAGAAAAGACAAAATGAGAGCAGAGAGACAGAGAATCACCTCATATTCTTAAAGACATGAAAATGAAACTTCATTTGAAAAAATTCTAGAATCAACTAATCATATTATTATGTCTTGTTAGCAGTAGGGATATAAAGGGGGAAAGACTCTGCTCTCAAGAAACTTTTTTCTATTTGCTCCAGTATTATATGAGGAAGCTGTGATGTCTGAGACAATATGCAATTTTTAATTTTGAATGCCCTTTGTAGGATAAAAAATTCTTGTGAAATATTTCTGACAGACAATTCAATCCCTCTCTTATTGATGGAATTCCACTGTTTTTTTTTTCATTTTTGAAATATATTCATTAATGAATATATTACATTCTTTTTTTAAAACTTTCAGTTCCAAATTTTCTTTTTTCCTCCTATCCCTCTAATACACCTTAGGAAGGAAAGCAATATAATACCAATTATATATATGAAGTAATGAAAACTATATTTCCATAGGAGTTATGTTGCACTTTCTTCTTCTTCTTTTTTTATTTTTTTGCAAGGCAATGGGGTTAAGTGACTTGCCCAAGGCCACACAGCTTGAGTGTCTGAGTCCACACTTGAACTCAAGTACTCCTGATTCCAGGGCCGATGCTCTATCCACTGTGCCACCTAGCTGCCCCCCAAGAAATACTTTCTACAAAAGAAAACACAAAAAACATGAAGAATAAAGAAATTTTTTTAAAAATATGCTTCACCTACCCACAGACTTCATGAGTTTTGTCTCTGGAGGTTGAGACCTTTTCTGACTCATTTCTTAATCAGAATAGCTAAGTCTATCACAGTTGATCTTTACAATATTGCTATTATATAAAATGTTTTCTACTCTTTCCACTTTACGGCAGTTCATTTAAATCTACCCAAGTTTTTCTGAAACCATCCTGCCTCATTTCTTATAGCACAATGACATTCCTTCACAATCATATACAACCACTTGTTTACCCTCAATTTTTAATTCTCTGCCACCATAAAAAGAGGTGCTAGAAATATTTTTGCAGAAATGGGTGATTTTTTCCTTTTCTTTGAAATCTTAGGGATACAGACCTAGTGGTTATCTAGATCAAAGAGTCTACACAGTATAATAGTCCTTTGGGCATAGCTCCAAATTGTTCTCCAAAATGGTTAGACTAGTTCACAACTCTACAATAGTGCATTAGGTCCCAGTTTCTTCTCGTGCCCTCTAGCACTCGTCATTTTCCTTTTCTGACCCTTTGGTCGATCTGTTGAGCATGAGGTAGGATCTCAGAGTTGTTTTAATTTTCAATTCTTTAATAGTGATTTAGAGTGCTTTTCTTCTTCTGGAAATTCCCTGTTGATATCCTTTAACCATTTCTCAATTGGGCAATGATTCATTCTTATAAATTTGACTCAGTTCTTTATTTAATTGAAATATGAGACCTTTATCAGAGGAATTTGCTGCAAAATGTCCCCAGTTTCTTGTTTCCCCTTCTAATTTGCTTTGCTTGTGCAAACCTCCACTTTTTTTTCAAATCTAACTTCTTTCAATGCACCTTAACATATCAAACCTAAGAACTGAGAGGAAACAAGAGATTGAAATAGAACATAAAAAGGAAGAAGATAAAAGCAAATGTGAATGCCTAAAAGAAAATCAGCTTGTTCTACATAGATGTTTGTGGGGAGGGGGGTAAAAGACTTTTTTTAGAAGGCTACCTATTTATTTAGCATCTGAAGCTCTTTCCTTCCTGAACCTGGCAATTTCATTAAAAATAAAAGGAATCTGGATCCTTGGCATGGGGAAGTAAACATTAATAAAGGAAATGAGAAGAATATTGTCTCAAAATCCCTCCTTCAAATCAACATATATTAAGACCCTACCATGAGCTGGAGCAGGTTGACAAAAATGAGGGAGGTCCAGCACCTATCCATCAGAAAGCTTCTTCTCCCTTGGGAATGCACAAGGAAGGAAGACACAGATCCACAGATGATTATAATGAGAAATGAGAATGCAAAGGAGAAAGGAAAAAATGTACGGTGAAGTTTCAAAGAAGGTACCTTTGGAGAAGAAATGCTTGTATTTTTTCAGACTACTAAAAATGAAAAAAAAATCTCTTGTGTAGGGAAGACTAAGAATATTATCTTGTGATCAACATGGATGTGCTGAATATTTTTTAAAATCCTGAGGCAATAGTTGAGATGGCCATATTTCATCAGCTGAATCGAAGCTGGCAAGGTAAGGCATCCTAAGCAGCCCCACTGAGGAGGGGCTGGATGGTCTACATCCACTTAATGCTAATGAGCCAGTTCCTAGCAGAAATTTTAGCTCAGTAGAAGCTCCAGGAGGGGGTATGCTTCATTAGGCTTTGAAAGCTCGAAAATGTTAAAGGGGCTGCTTTTCCTCCCTCATTTCCAATGAATTGCTAAAAGTACGGGGATATTCCTCCCTGGAACTTTGAATTCACTATTTTCTTCATTAATTTTGACCTTTTTACACTAAAAAAGTTAACTTTCTAGGAAACAGTAGCAGATTTCTCCTTCCACCTGCTGGGTAGGATTGTATTTAAACAGGTACTGTCAGTGCCCATGATCTCCCCAAGGAGTTGGGGTGCCATTTTTCAGAAACAGTCCTGTAAAATCTCTTTGGAGTCTATAATGATACAGAACCACCTTTCTTCTGTTAGCTACTGCAAAATAATGAACAGAATCAATAGTTCTTTGTGACCTCTTCTCTCCAGTTTGACAAAAGTAGAAAGCCACCATCCCAAGAGTCGCCATCTTCCTATCACGAAAATAGTCAATCATTCTGCCTCTGGCTTTCCCTGTCTCTGTCTCCCCCATCCCCCCCTCACTTCTGTCCCTCCTATTTTTGGAAATTATTTTCACAGATTTCAAACAGCTTCAAGCTTCTGTCTTACAAAGAAAAGAAGGGGGGAGGTGTCTTTCCATGCTTTCAGTGATCTGGAAAACAATCTTAAAAGATGGCCATGTGGTGTTCTGGATAATTCCACAAAAGGGAGAGGGGGAAGACAACAAGTGTAGCCAAGACTTTCTATATAAGTTTCATTTGGGAGGATTTGAGCAGAAGTAACATCTTGAGATTTAATTAATCAACAGCCGGCACCTGTTTTGAGCAAAGACATGGAGAAAGACTGTTTTTTTCTGAATTCAGAAAAACTCGTTGGCATCAGCAATGTGCCTTTCCTTTGGGAAGATAGGCAAACGTATTTGTTTTTACAGGGTCTTACTCATTAATAAGTGTCATAAAAGTTTAATGTAATTCCTTTTTTAAAGAATTACATAAAGCCCATTCCTATTTGTGCTGAACTTGAGTAGTCAGAGAAATTTCTTGGGCCTCAGTTTCCTCATCTGTAAAAGCAAAGAAGGTGAATTAAATGGCCTCTCTAGTCCTTTCTAGTCCTGTGCCTATCATTCCATATTCACATAGTCCTTTTTTGGTTCTCTGGATCTATAACCCAAGCTCTTTAAACAGACTATGGCATCTTTTCTCCTACTATTGCATCACAGTCATCATTTTCAATGACATATGCACTCCTATGGGCCATACAATTGGAAACTAAGCCAGGAAGACCTTGATGGTTTTGGAATAGTCTTCCTGTCATGGACACTAAGCCATCAATGAACCCCTTTATCTGTTCCTTTGAGATGTTGGTAATAAAAATATACTTCAGAACCAGGAGATATCTTTGGGGAGAAAATAATAATCTATCAGGAAGCAATAACCTCAAGTACAGTGTAGACTCCACTTAATTAAAAAAATGGCATAAAATTATAAGAAAAAATCTCCTATGGGAGTGGGGGGCAATTGGAAGACAAATCTTAAAAATAAAATTTAATAAGTATTTTAGAAGATAGCATCCTCTACAAGACCTATCATGAGAATAACTTTTATTTTTATGGTAAGCTTTTATTTCCATTGACATAATCAGTGATTATAGTAGTATGAACAAAGGATAGTTATTGCAGCATTTCCAATCATGTCAGTCCTATAATTTTCTTAATAAAATGATAAAATTATTTTTATAATAGTATAATTCTTGATAATCTAAAATTAATATAGATTATCCTATAGAGGTGATAAAGACACTTAGAGATGGAGATAGGATCATACTTAGAAACATAGGCTCCCAAGGAAATCTATGCATGACACACTTTAATTTTCTTCTTTACACTCCCTCCCTTTCTTAAGCCTAAATAATCAAAATAATAATAAAGTAAACCCTAATTTGTAGTGTTTGCTAATTTCTAAGGTGTGAATGATCATGCTGAAAATTTAACAACCCATTCTTCAAAGCCAGGAGGAGCCGGCTTCAGCACATCCCAGGGAGTAACAGGAATTCACATGATGTGCCCTTCCAGGAGTGGATAGGAAAGCATGCCTTCAGCAAGAGTCCTATTTTAACTAATCCTTGAAAAAATGACCCCAGTCATTTCTAAACCATAGGAGTTTATAATAAGTTGTGCCACTGTCCCCTACACATTTTAATTTCAATATACATTGTGAACTGAAGGGCAGAAATGAAATTTGGAATTTTAGGATTTGGAATTTAGGATTTTCTCTATATTATATAGACCAAATTCCATCATCATTATCATTGTCTAACAACATTCTCTACCACCTAGAGTTAAAAACCATTTAGTTTCAACCACTATTTTTTACAAAAGAAGAAACTGAGCAAAAAAGAATAATTTTGCTTAAAGTAACTCTAAGTATACGAAAAATGCTATGACAATTCCTATATAGTCTACAAGGATCTTTTCAAGGAGCCATCAAATTCAAGATGGCAAGACTCATCAGTCAGTGGAATAAACCTCAGCCCTTTAATTTTGAGACATGTCAAGTCTCAAAGTGAGCAGCTTGGTAGCACAGTGGATAGAATGCTGAATCTGAAGTTAGGGAGACTCATCTTCCTGAATTTAAATTTGATTTGAGACTCTTACTAGCCTTTTGATCCTGGGCAAGTCACTTAACCCTGACTGTTTCAGTTTCCTCATCTGTAAAATAAGCTGGAGAAGGAAATGGCCAAACACTCCAAGATCTTTGCCAATAAATCCCAAATGGAGTCATGAAGAGTTGGACATGATTGAAAAATGACTGAACAACAGCAACCAAAAAATGATTGGATAATTATCATATTCAGGTCAATCCAAAAAGTATCTATTAATGACATAATGCATATCTGGTACCATGCTCACATCTGATGACACCACATTCCTGGTCTCAATGAGCTTATATTCCCTTTAAAATTTGAAGCACCTCCTGCTTGATCAGTAACCAAGCTATCCCAATGGGATAATGCCAACCTTCCTCATCAAGAGCAGAGTTAACAACCTTTGCAACTGATAATATATTTTCTACCCTTTTTTCCTGCCCCCTGAATCCATCAAATTTAAGAGATGTGAGATGCTGCAAGAGGTCAAACTGCTTTAATCCTAATCAAACCCACTCCCATGATGTATTGTCTCATCTTCCTTTCTTTCAGGTGTTTGGTAACATGGAAATGACCAATAGATCAAGGCCTCTTCTTGCTTACTTCATTCTCATGTCCTACCATCTTTCAAAAATACAGATAATCGTACCCTTGCAATGCCTAGATGTTCCTACCTAGTGTTCAATATCAACACCAGCAAGGCTATTCATGGGAAAGGGTACTATAGAGATATTGCCACACTCTAAAATGCTAAATATATCAATTAAATATGTGAGAATCAGTAATGAGGGATGTAGGAATCTATAGACTTTTAACTTACACATTTTTTTCAATTGTACTGTGTTTAAGAACTTCATTTTCTGATTAGTGAGTTGGAAAGTTTGATCAGTTTTGGGCAGTGGGGAGTGGGGAGGGGAGAGGTTTTGTTCCATTTGATAGGAGCAGGTGATGAGATAGAAGTCTCAGCACTGCTGAGAAGTGTATAGCTGTTATCATCAGGCCATTTTTCTGAGAATCCCTGCTGCAGTATCATAAACCAGCCTTGAAAAAGTGAAAAGTGGGAAATAAATAACATTATTTTTGTAAGGAATAGGAAGATCCCTCTACCCTAACTTTCCTGGTAGGAATTCAAAGACACAGCATGAGCACAAATCATCATACCCTTGATTTGCTTCTCTGGCCATCCTCCTGGGCTCCAGTCTGTTCTTTTCCTTCCCATTAAAGCATAATTTAGGGTTAGAAAAGGTTCAAATGTCTGAAATATTGATTTAGTATGATCTGATCAATGGCTATCTCCTCACATCTCCATGCTCCTTACTACCCCAACAAAGATGAGCATATGGAAATCCAGGGGAAGGTACCCACAGTATAGAATCCCAATAGAAAACAACATATAGAGGGTCATCAAAAATGTTGACTCTGCATTCATAAACAACCTTTGGTTGAAGGTGGCTAGGTGGATTAAGGATAATATAGGCGGTTTATAGTTAGAAAAGACCTGGGTTCCAATCTTGATCATTTCCCAGCTGGGTGACCATGAGCATCCTCAGGCTCCTTTGAAATAAAAGTAGTGTAGGGGTGACTAGGTGGTGCAGTGGATAGAGCATCGGCCCTGGAGTCAGGAGGACCTGAGTTCAAATGCAGCCTCAGACACTTAATAATTACCTATCTGTGGGGCCTTGGGCAAGTCACTTAACCCCATTGCCTTGCAAAAAAAAAAGAAATAAAAGTAGTGATACCAGCAGTTGTCATGAAGCAAAAATATAAAGCAAACCCTTTGCAAGTTTTAAATCATTCTATAAATGTCAGTTATTCCTATTAATTTTGTGGTCCAAGAAAGAATCTTTAAATAAGAGAATGCATTCACAGTTCTTTAACTTGGGAGTGCATGCCAGGAAATATAAGAAAGATGAAAGAGACTGTATTGTCCTAATGATAATCTAATGAATATTTACTAATCAGTCTCCCAGTTATTAAGATAGCTTGAAGGTCACTTTTACTATAGAATTTACACAATTTGCTACTGGGGTCAATAAGTATAAAGCATGACAAAATAATTCTTGCTGGGAAAGCTAGAATTCTGCTTCAGATATAAGTGATGTAGAAATAACAAATCGCATTTTTAGCCTCATGTGATATAGTGACTATCAATATATATATGACTATCCCATACAGGAATTATTCAGATAGTCATGGAAGCCAATGACAGACCTCTTAAGATGTTGGATCCCATACCATAACAGTTGATACCACCCTGAGATTAGTTGGAGTCTGTCTGGATGTGGCAGTTAAGGTATTAGCATTCTACCAGAATTTTCTACCAGCATTTCCTCAGAAAAAAAAATAGCCTAATTTCTAGTTGACATGAGAATTTAGGATTGAAACTGGTTTAGTTCAAGAAGACTCAAAGCGATGCATCTATTTAATGTCATGGGACAAATATTTATTAATCCCTTAAAGCTGTCAAATCACTATGCTAAGGATGTAAAGATAAAAACAAAACAAATAAACTGGCTCAAATACATCCCTGCTCTCAAGGAGCCCACATTCTAATGACAGATTCACCATGACACAGACAAGTTGATACTAAGTGAATTCGACTTTACACAAAGTGATTTTGAAAGTGAGAATATCAACTGTGGAATCCAGCAATAATCTTATATGAGAACAGGCAGGTGAAGGAGCCAATAAGGGTGACTAAGGGCAATCCGAAACAAAGGTGAGGAGGAAGAACGAGTGTTCTAGACATGGCGGGGAGCCTTCTGTTTCCATTGGGAATCTCCTTTTTCACCATATCCCACAAAACTGGAACAAATTTGAGAAGGGTGTTTTAAAAAGTAAAATCCATGGGAGTCTGGAAAACCTGAGTTCAAATACAAATCAAATCTGACCTCTGATACTTACCAGCTGGGCAAGTCACTTAACCTCTGTCTGCCTCAGTTTCATCAACTATAAAGTGGGAATCATAACAACATCTTCTTCCCAAGGTTGCTTTGATAATCAAATGAGATAAAATTTATATATTCTTATCATACAGTGCCTAGGACATGGTAATCATTCTTATTTCATAGATGAGATCCCTGTCTCAGATATAATTTCTATGGACATAGAGCCCTGCTCACCAAAAGACACAAACTTGGGAGATGCCTACCTCCATAATCCTCACTTCCAAGATCAATGTTACAAACACAATCCTATTTGGACCCTTTAACCCATCCTAATATCTAGCTGGTTGATTATTCTTACAGAATTTGGACCCTGGGAAAACCTGGCAGAGGCCTCCCTTGCTTAGAGCCTTTGCTGACAACAAATGGATCAGAATTGCAGCTATTCCTCATATCTCTTCTCCTCCTCCTCATAGTCAATCATCACAGGCTCTTATGCCAGCCTTCTTGAAGACAGGAAGCTACTCCAAAGAAGAATACACTTATGTTTACCAAATTCTTATAGATGTGAATGTTGTCTTTCCTGATACTGGGCCTAGAAGCCAGAATGCTTATCTATTAAACAGGAGCATAGTTTCCCATTCATTCTGACTGATAAAAATGAAATTTTCTACATAATATAATGAGTCAACCAAGTTTTCCACTCTTTTGCCCTGACATGCTCAAATATTCCAGTGGATCCATGCTACCACTGTTGTCTAACTTCTAATCTATAACATATACCACTGTCCACTCATGCCTGCCCATTGGTATGACTCTTGTTCATAACCCACACACACTCATGCATATACCCTCATACAAAATTCACCACAAATGGTCAATCTGTCATGCTGAAGTTGTACTTAGCTTCCCCTGCCCACTTTCACATGGAGAAAAATAAAGTCAGATTTTAGTTCAAGTGGAATAATATGATATAGGGATTGGGGTTGACCACAATTTTTCCCACCTTGGATGGAAATGAGAGATACCATGGCATTGTGGAAACAGAGTTGACTGAGGAGTCAGAAAAATCCAGACTAAAATTCTGTCTCTGAAAAATAGTGGCTTTTTGGTCCTGGTTGTTGTTCGGTCATTTTCAATGATATCCAGCTCTTCATGACCCGATTTGGGTTTTCTTGATACTAGAGTGGTTTTCTCTTTCCTTTTCCAGATCATTTTACAGATGAGGAAACTGAAGCAAACAATGTTAAGTGACTTGCTCAGGGTTATCCAGTTAGTAAGAGTCTGAGACTAGATTTGAACTCAGGAAAATGAGTCTTCCTGACTCCAAGATCATCATTCTCTCCATCATACCACCAGTGTTTGACCCTGGCCAAGTCCTTTCATCTCCAATGCCCCAGGCACTTAGACTGATACTTTAAATTGCAAGAAAGGTCCTGATCTCCATTGTAGAGGGAGTTTTCTTATTAGACTTGGACCAAAGCAAATGAACCAAACCAAAATAATGAGGAAGGTAGTTTTGCTATTTCTCCCTTGACTGGCACAAGTCAGGGAAAGAAGTGTGTGTTTTTATTCTACACATTTTCAGCCAGTAAACTTGCTTTTATCTGGCATTCCAAAAGAAATTTTTCCCCTGTTGTATATATCAGATTTTTGCTGGTAGCTACAGTCTTAATGATACCTGGTAAACACACAATCATGTCAATTCAGGACTTTGCAATAAGCATTTTTTCCCTTCCCTTGCCTCTCCTATAGAAAATCTTTAGAGAAGTAGACAAAGGCTACCTCTCTACCTTTCATTCCATTCTGAATACAGCCCTCCAAATTAATGGTTTCTATTAATTAACAAGTAAAGCTGAAAAAGGTAAAAAAAATGGAGGGTGCAGTGTTTTTCATCCAAAGGTGCTCTGCTTTAAAAGATGTTAAACAGTGGAGCCAGGTTTTAATGAATTCTGAGATAGGTTTTAATTAGGGTTGACATATGAACTGAGCAGCCCCACGGTCCCCCATAACATGAAGGGTTCTTTTGAGAACTAAAACCTAGAATTATTCTCTGTAATTAGTGTTCTAAATGAAAAGATACAAATGGCATATTTGGGGTGCTGGGAGAATACTAATGCCAACTTCATTCGCAGCAGGCAACTAGGGCATGCTTGCTACCATTGGCTAACAGAGCTCCTGGTTCCCAATAGTAACCTTGTTGGCATCCAATCAGTAAACAAAAGGTGCCAGGATGATGTGTTTGCTCTTTTTCCACAAAGACTCTGGATAATTTAACTTCCAACTCGTTTACTGTCTGGATCTGTAGGCATTTGGTATTCGGTGTGGCTCTGAAAAAAATGGCCCCGATGACTGCTGACATGTCAGAGCTGATTGAAAAATGGTAGGCAGGCTGCCTGCGATGCAGTTCAGTTAGGACTTTATAGATGACAGTGAGTCAGAGGAGGCACAAGAGAATGGGCCAGCCTTTTGGAAATCATGTACCTTGTTAATTAGCCTGCAGATAATTGACTGCCTTCAACAGGGAAATTCATTTCACGTCCCTCATGATGAGGTGGAATTCCTGTAACTACTTCTTTGATACAGCTTAAGAGAGACAGAATGGGGTTATTTTAAAATATAGCCATAACCTACAGCTGTAAAAGCTTCCCCCCAAACCAAAAACCCCCTTCGATGCTTGATTATAATTGAAAAAGAAAGAAAATGGAAACTCGGCCAAATTTGGTTCAAAGTAGTTGGCCACCATTAAAATACTTGAAACAATTATTTTCATCTCAAAGGAGGAACACTTAATACTTTGAGGGGAAATATAGCATAATATAATTTAATTATAATATAATGGAATATGTGTGTAGAAATATAGATTTTGATGGTCCAAAATATGAAGGAAGAAATTCTACCAATAAATCTTCTGATTATATCCAGGTAGATACATCATCAATGTCATTTCCTCCTTTTCTGCAGCCTCTTCTTTTTCCTCTTCCTTATTGTCTTCTTCTCCCTGTTCTTCCTCCCCCATCCTTTCCTTCTTCCTCCTTCCTCTTTTCATCATCTTTCTTCTTATACTATCTTGATCCTTTTCTCCCCCATTTTTGGCCTTCCTCTCCTCCTCTTTTACAGACTCTTCCCTTTCCATATCTTTTTTCTTTCTAATACACTTTATTCTCTTTTCCCTACATTTTTCTCTTTACTCTCATTTTCCTCCATCCATGTGGGTAAAATTCTAAATTGTTTCTAGTACACTGGAAAATTTGAACAATATTAGTGAAAATCTCACCCTTGACTAAGTAATAGCTTACTATAAAAAGGATAATGCCAGGATATAACTAAAAGCACAAAGATCTGAAAAGTGATTCTGCCTATCCCAAGAAAATATTAGAATACAAATCAATACAAAAATAAACATTTATTTATTAAATAGCAGTAGTTGTGAAATCTGAATTTTTTATAGTCAAGTCTTCATAATTGGTAAAATTAAACCATTTGTGGGCAGAGGAGATTTTAATGAGAGAAGGAAGTGTGTTTGGTTACTTAAAAGAGGGTGCAAAGAGCCCTGATTCAGCAATCCGAATACTCAATGAAGAGCACAATAATTAGATTTACATGGGAAGCAGTGAAGAGGAAAAACTGATCTATTAACTTAGTTTTAAAAAAACTCACCTTCTCATCCAATTGCATGTTTCTGTTATTAAAAATTTCAAATTCAGAAAACTATCTGAAGATACTCTGATTGGGAAAATGAATCTTAATAATAATTTATAGAAAATAGATATTTTCCATTATTTTAAAAGGAATCTTGGTGCTAAAATCCTAGGATGTTTAGAAATATTCAACAATCTGTCACAAACAGGTTTAGGTTTATATCATCAATCTTTTGTCCCTAATTTTTCCAGAGACACCTTAGCTTTTAAGGCAATTAATACAACTACTGCTATTTGTTCTCCTTCTAATGTTCCTGACCATTTTGGTGGACGATTCTTATAAAACATCTATTTTCAGTCCTCAGGTATGTATACTCTTTCTTCTTCTTCTTCTTCTTCCACATCAGTTCCTAAATAAAAAGACTCCACAGGGAAGAAATGGATTTTGATATCTTCCTTTGGAGTATTCCATTGACCCTAGTGAAAAAAAGGAAAGTCAACCTATAAGCAGCCAGCTCACTGGAAGGCCAAAGTTATAAGACAAGGACAGAAACAGAAAGGTTTTTTTCCTTCTAACAAAAAAATGCATCATAGCAAATGAAAAAAAAAAGTCTGCATTCCATGAAAGGGAAAGCATTCTGCTTTTTTGAAAAAGGCAAGGTGAGAAGTTTAGGATCTTCTTGTGAAAATGAATAGAAAGACCTTGACTAGATCATACACCTGGGGCAAATTCAAGTGAAAGGCTATTGATGGAGGAAGCAGGGCAGAGGGCAGTCCTATTGTAGGTTCTGGGCCCCCACCATGAAGGGTTTGCCCATGACTTAGGCAGACTCAGGAGCAAGGTAAAGGAGCAGCAGTTGATGTGGAGAGGAAATATGGAAGCATGCCTTTGTTGGGGGTGGGGGAGGAACAGGGTGTGAGCATACTCCTCCAGCTGTTAGAACACAGGGTCAAAACCCCATTTATCCCATGATGGTTACTGTTCAATATAAGAGGTCATGTGAGTTGACAAGGTTCTAATTGACTTTTCTCTTTGATATCTAGACTAATTCCAATGTGCAAAATACTTTATTACTCATAAGAATAAAAAGATGATGTCATGACTGCCATGCACATACACACACACACACATACACACACACACACACACACACACACACACACGCACACTTTTGTATTAACATAGCTTCCTCTAAGCACTACAGCCACCATCACTACCCAGACAAAGCATAAACTTAGACCATTAATTGGCAAAAGGAATTAAGCCCTACATGTCTGTAGCACCATCTTGTGGTTCCTAGGGAGAAGAGAGATAGATTTAGAGACAGAGCTCCTCAGTCTGAACCTGCCTGGAAAGTAAGCAAAGCCTAACTGCATTCCAACTAGGTGATCTCTAAGACCGTGATCCATTTCTTAGACAATAATGCTATTCTTCTATTCCTGTTCATTGGTCTGCCTTCATCAAGTCATAAACAATATCATTTTCCTTCCCAGCAATGTCAGATAATAAAAGGGAATTAACATTAAACTAACAAAACATTAAAGAAAAAAAATCTGGGTTTTTTTGACATTTGAGTGAGATTTACATTCTAGTCAAAGAAATACAGAAAGATTCAAAGGGGAAATGATGGATTCTAAGCAGGGGACTCTACTGGAGAATAACTGAGCAGGCCCCCTTCCTATGGAACATTCCCTTCTTCCAGGGCATCCTGTGAAAAATCCCCAGTTAAAGTGCACACTGCCACACATCCATGAAGAATCGCTATCAACGTAGATTTCCTTTCATCCAGTCTCTGGGTGTCTCACTCTGCTTTTCTGGTGCAATCAATTGACAGAAAATGCACACTTGGAAAATTGCTTCAGCTCAAAGCAAAACTCGATGCAACTCAATCTTTACTTTGATGCTGTCTAAGATGGTAAGAGTTCTTATGTCTGGTAGCAGAACAACAACACAAATAATTGGGCCACCCTCCTGGAAATCAGTCCGCAGTGATAAATAATGAGATCTTTAATACTGATTTTCCTATAGCAAGAGAAAAGAATTCTCCATTGGAGGACGGATACGTGTAGAAGAAAAATTCCCCCCATACACATTCACAGACAAATACACATATGCATATATGCACTTATATATGGATTCTTTGATAATATACCATATAAAACATGTAACAATATACTTCTAAAATGCATATTCACACATATATACATATACCTATTATACATTATATTATTATACTATAATAGAATTATATATCATATTATGTTATGTTATACATTACATTATCCAGTCTGAACCTGTGGACTGTTAGTTCATCTGTCTAAGGAATAGGTCTCCTAGTTTGTAGGCATCACCCCACTAAAACAGAGCCACCACTGCAGCAACTTGGTAACAGAGACTTGAAGGAGAGCTTGAGAAGCTCCAAGTAGTGCTTAACAGCCACTAGGCTGGTTAAACCCATGCCTTCTTGATTCTAAAACCAAAGTTCTGCGAACCACATCAAGCTACCTTTCTCTCAAAGTTGATAGATTAAAAAAATTTTCTCTGAGCAACCGAAAATATCCTTAATATGCAGAATTCTAAAAAAAAGTTCTAAAAAAAAATTTAGTCTGCTTGTCAAGCTTTTTAGCATTTCTAGCTAGGCATTCCACTATTGAAAGAAAGAAAAAAGAAGGAAAAAATAGAGGGAATGAAGGAAGGAAGGAGGGAGGGAAGGAGGGAAGGAAGGAAGAGGGAGGGAGGGAGGAAGATAAGAAAAAAGGGAGAGAGAGAAGAAGAAAGAGAAGAAGAGAGGGGGCAGGGAAGAAAGAAAGTATAATGGTCATTGAATTCTGATTCTGTTTTCTTTAAAGGTCAAATAAAAGGACCCATTTAGCCATAGAAATCAAAACAACATTTTATTGCCACACACACACACACACACACACACACACACATATATATATATATATATATCCCTCATTTTTCTCCTTTTACTATATTTGTGTTAGCACCATAGATTAAACCAAGAGAAGTTCAAAGTCCACATTGATGATAGAATGTTGGCCAGCACCTAGTCTGCCACATCAAAACCTTTTCTGCTACATAATTAAGGGATTAAGCTGTGGATAGATGGCCCCGTCAGGGCAGTTGCTACCATGTTTTGATGAATATGCCAACTATTAAATGAAAACAGCTGACATTTATAGAGAACTTCAAGGTCTTGTTGGAGACTGTACCCATTTCATCTCATTTGATGCCCACCCTCATCTTGGAGATACTGAGTGCTGGTATTATTAGCGCCACTTTGCATATGGAAAAACTGAGTTTTAACAAAGTCACACTGCCCCAGTCCAAAGCCTGATTCAGATGCAGCTCTCCCTAGACAAGAAACTCAGGGCTCCTGCCACTCCACATTGACTGCGATATCTGTTTCATATTGACCATGTTGGCCTCATGGAGCAACTTCCATAGAGCTCCAGAGTACTGAGGTGAATAAACTAATGAAATTCCGTTGAATTGAACCGAATTATATCATTGACAGGATCGACAGAAAAAATGCTAAATTTATCATTAGAAACCTCAGATTCAAATCCCAGCTTTGCCATTGACCTGATTGGGATTATCGGGAAGTTGCCTGACCTCTCTGTGGCTTCCTCTCCTCGGTTGTAAAAAGAAGAGCTGAAACAAGGGCTCTGAAGTCCCCTTTCAGGTTTTAGAAATCTTGAGATTACTAAGTGTTCAAACTTCTCTCATCTGTGTGTGATCCTCCCTTCGCTGCTGTGTAGAAGAAAAATGTCCCTTTGAGCACATTGGCTTACATTCTGACTGGGTCCCAGGTATTCCAGAAGGGCCCTTCTTCTTCCATCTGGTGAGATGATTGCTCTGATCTCAGTGATATCAAGAATCTATGATGGGGGGAGGGGGAAGAACGAAACCAAGATGGCAGAAAGAAGCCAAGAACTTTCCTAAGCTCTCCTAAGCCTTCCTTCAGAAACAACATGAATTAAGCCTCTAAATGGAAATTGGAGCAACAGAAGCTACAAAAATGGAATGGAGCACTTTCCAGCTTAAGATATCTGGGAAGGACTTCAGAAAAGGGAGGAGGGTGAATGTAGCCTGGCATAGGGAGCAGAGACAAGCACAGGCAGGGTACATCAGAGTGCTGCCAGAGGCTCTCAGCCACACAAGAGAGCCATGGCCAGTGGCACAGCAGGTCTATTGGGAGGACTCAGGTGCAACCAGTGCAATTGGGATGGACAGACTCAACCTCTAGCATTCCCAACTCAGAGAGTCTGTGAGCAGGCCCCTCCCCTAACACAAGAAGCTTGGGCAGCAACCCTGTGGCCCAGAAATGGAGTTCAAAATGAATAAGAAAAGTCAGATGATAGAAAGATACTATGGAAAAATAAGGAAAATCATAACATCTCAGAAGAGGACAGCAGGAAAAGTCCTACATGTGAAACCCAGAGGGTAATATGAATTGATCTCCAACCCACAAAAAGACCTCTTGAAAGAGTTCAAAAAGAATTTTAAAAATCAAGTAAAAAATTTCAGAAAAGAATTGCAAGAGAAATCTATCATCTTGCAAAAGGAAGCACAAAAATTGGAAAAAGAAAACAACTCCTTAAAAGTACAATAAATACAAGTAAATAGAAAAAAAGCAACTCTAAAAATTTATTTAGGGGTGGCTAGGTGTCACAGTGCATAAAGCATGGGCCCTGGAGTCAGGAATACCTGAGTTCAAATCCATCCCCAGACTTGTAATAATTGCCTAGCTGTGTGACCTTGGGCAAGTCACTTAACCCCATTGCCTTGCAATATATATGTGGGGGGGGGCAAATGGAAAAAAGAAAACAATGCCTTTAAAATAGAAAAAATATTTAAACAATAATTAATTCCAATTCCATGTAAATTATTTGAAAAAACAGATGGAGTTCTGCCAAATTCTTTTTATGACACCAACAGGATGGTGATACCTAAACCAGAAAGAGTCAAAACAGAGAAAGAAAATTATAGACCAGTTTTTCTAATGAATATTGATGCGAAAATTTTAAATAAAATATTTACAAAGAGATTATAGCAAGTTAGCACCAGAATAATAAACCATGATCAAGTAGGATTTATACCAGGATGTAGGGTTGGTTCAATATTAGGAAAACTATTAGCATAATTGACCCTACCAATAGTAAAAGCAACAGAAATCATGTGATTATCTCAATAGATGAAGAAAAAGCTTTTGACAAAATACAGCAACCATTCCTATTAAAAACACTAGAGAACACTGGAATAAATAGAATTTCCTTAAAATAATAAGCAATGTCTAACTAACACATCAGTAACTGTTAAATATAATGGGGATAATCCAGAAGTTTCCCAGTAAGATCAGGAATGGAATGAGGATACCTGTTATCACCACCATCATGCAATATTGATTTAGAAATGTCAGTTTTAGCGATAAGAGAAGAAAAAGAAATGAAAGGAATTAGAATAAGCAATAAGGGAAAAAACCTATTACTCTTTTAAGATGATATGGTATATTAGAGAATCCTAGAGATTCAACTAAAAGCTACTTGAAACAATTAGGAACTTTAGCAAGGATTAGCACTCCGATATATTACCAAAAACAAACCACAGCAGCGAGATATAGAAAGAGAAATTCCATTTAAAGTAGATCAATTAAAATAATTAGGATTCTATCTTTCTAGACAAATTCAGAAAGTATATGACAACAATTACAAAACATTTTTCACGCAAATAAAACCAGATCCAAATAATTGGAAAAATATCACTTGCTCTTAAGTAATATTACATATACATATATACACATATAAACACATGTGCATAAATTTACATATGTATCTATACACCTCTGCGCATATGTAATAAAAATGATAATTCTACCTAAATTGATTACTTGTTCTCTGCCATACCAATCATACTGCCAAAAACTTATTTACAAAACTAGGAAAAATAGTAACAAAATCCATCCAAAGGAACAAAAGGTCCAGTAAATTAATGGAAAAAAAATGCAAGGTAAGGTGGCCTAACCGTATCATATCTAAAATTATATTATAAAAAAGCAGACATCAAAACTGCTTGGTACTGCCTAGGAAATAGAGCATTGGATCAGTAGACTAGATTAGGATAAAAGAAACAGTGATAAATGACTATGGTAATCTACTGTTTGATAAACCCAAAGGCTCCAGCTTTTAACAAATTTTTTAACAAAAATTTAACAAAAACTACAGGGAAAACTAGTATGGCAGAAACTAGGCATAGCCCAGCATCTCACACACTATACCAAGATAAAGTCAAAATAGGTGAAGGATTTAGATATAAAACGTGATCCCATAATCCAATTAGGAGAACAAGGAATAATAATCTGTCTGATACATGGAAAGAGGAGGTGTTCATAACCAAACAAGAGGTGGAGAACATTATAAAATGCAAATAAATAATTCTTATCACATTAAAATTTTTGCACAAATAAAACCAATGCAACTAAGATTAAAAGGAATGTAGAAAATTGGGAAATGATTTTTTTTTAGCTAGTGTGTCTGATGGACTCTAAAATATATAAAATATATTCTAAAATATATAAAATACTGAACCAAATTTATAAGAATACAAGTCATTTATCAACTGATAAATGATCAAAGAATATGACCAGGCAGTTTTCAAATGAAGAAATTAAAGTTATTTATAGTCATATGAAAAAAAATGCTCTAAATCATCATTGATTAGAGAAATGCAAATAAAATAACCCAGGAGTCTCCCTGACTCCAGGCCCAGTACTCCATCAACTGTGCCACCTAGCTGCCTTAAGTGATAGGTAAAAACTACGTTAACAACTATTATGTCAAAAAAGGAAAATTATCAGTATCAGAGGGGATGTGGGAAAAACTGGGACACTAATGCATTTTTGGTGGAATTGTGAACTGATCTAGCTAATCTGGGGAGCAGGTCCTACACCCAAAGGGTAATAAAGCTATGTATACTCTTTGATCCAGCAGCACTATTGTTAGGTTTGTATTTTAAAGAGATCATAAAAAAAGGAGAAAAAATCCACATGTACAAAAATATTTTTGGCAGCTCTTTTTGTACTGACAAGAAATCACAAATGGAGGGAGATACCCATCAGCTGGGGAAGGACTGGACAAATTATCATATTATGAATCTGATGGAGTACAATTTTTCTATTAGAAATCATGAATGGGTGAACTTGAGAAAAGTATAGAAAGACTTTAAAAAACTGATGTTGAGTGAACTGAGCAGACCTAGGAAAATACTGTACACATTAACAGTATCATTTTGTGATGACAAACTATACTAGATGACTCTCATAAGCAGTGCAATGATCAAAGACAATACCATCCACCTCCAGAAAAAGAACAATGGAGTCTGAATGCAGACCAAAGCATACTATTTTTCATTTTCAGAATTTGTTTTATTCTTTATGCTTTTTTCTCTCATCTTTTTCTCCTTTTGTTCTGATTCTTCTTTCACAGCATGATTAATATGGAAATATGTTTAACATAGCTATGCATGCATAACCTATATCAGATTATTTGCTCTCAAGGGAAGGGTAGACAAGAGTGAGGGAGGAAGAAAAATATGAAACTTAAAACCTTATAAAAATGAATGTGGAAGGGTGGCTAGGTGGCACAGTGGATAGAGCACTGGCCTTGGAGTCAGGAGTACCTGAGTTCAAATCCAACCTCAGAAACTTAATAATTACTTAGTCGTGTGGCCTTGGGCAAGCCACTTAACCCTATTGCCTTGCAAAAACCTAAAAAAAAATGAATGTGCAAAATTATCCTTGCATGTAGTTGGAAAAATAAATTTATATTAATTTTTTTAAATAAAATGCAAAAAAAGAGTACCAGGGAAACCTCATTAAAACTGCAAGATTGACATTTCTATAACATTGCTTTCAAATGTTATTCTCCAGATTGAATTTACTTCTCCAGAAGTTCAGAATTAATCAAATGGTTCAACGATTCAGGAGCCTTCCCTAAAAGGACCCCAGGTGTTGCTATTGCTATTGAGTCATTTTTCAGTTTTGTGGGACTGTTCATTACTCTGTTTGGGGTTTTCTTGGCAAAGATTGTGGAGTAATTTGCATTGTCATCTCCAACTCATTTTATAGATAAGTAAACTGAGGCAAACAAGGTGAAGTGACTTGCCCAGCATCACCGTTATTATCTGAGAGTGGATTTGAACCCAGGAGTCTCCCTGACTCCAGGCCCAGTACTCTATCCACTGTGCCACCTAGCTGTCTTAAGTGATAGGCAAAAATTATGTTACCATATTTCTAATAACCCTGTAGCAGGTGAGACAAGAAAATTTGTTTCCTAATGCTCAAAATCCCCTGTGATTTGAAATTTCAGATGTCTTTGAATGTAGTCCTTCTCACTAGGCTCTTAAAATGTCATACCTCGAGCTCATGGTTGACAATTTTAACCAAAATCAGAACAAAGAACTATCCTTGGAGAGTGAATCGAAATTAAGCTTTATTCTTTCTTTCAATTGAACCCTGACCAGGAGTCCAGGAGACCTGAGTGAATTCAAATCTGGTCTCAGATACATACTAGCTACAAGGTTCTGGGCAATGTTACTATAGCTCTGTCTATTTTTTCACTTGTAAAATGGGGATAATATTTGTAAAGAAAACTTCAAAGTGCTTTATAAATCCTTGTAATTTTTGTTGTTACTGTTGTATTTTGTAAATACATGTGCACATGTATGCACTTATACATAGATATGCCCTTTTCCCAAAGCACATTGCTGAATTGTTAAACCATAATGCAATTAAAAGAACAATGATAAATGGGAATTATAGAGTTCTTTAATGTTTTCTCTATACTTTACATATATATATATCGATCCGTATAATGATGCTATGAAACAGATGCCATTATTATAATGTTATTTGTCCTTTGTTTTCAAAGAAGACCTTGACAAGTGAATTGGATTGGAGCAATTGGGGCTCTGCTAAAATATCTGCCTCACTTTCTCCTTCAGTTCCAATTGAGTCCAGAGGTCAGCTATAGATCAGGATGACTGGCTTTAGCCCTGGCTGACAGACCATCAGCATTAAGTGGTAGTAAGAGGTAGTAAGTATCTGAGATGGTTTTTGAACTAAGGTCCTCCTGGCCCCAGGGTTGATGTCTATTCACCATGTCATCTAGCTTGCTCTAATTAATGTAATATTCATTTTATAGATAAGGAATGAAGCCAAGTAGCTTGCCCAGAATCCCACAGATAGTAAAATTATCACGGAGGAGTCAAACTGAGGTCGCCTCCATCCAGGGTCAATATTCTATGTAATATTATATTATATTCTTGTAGATACTGGGAAAGGGAAGAAGAGGGTAAAAGTATTGCTTAAGGAGCTTGGCCCAGCCTTCACAATTATGGGCAACTTTCAATATGGTGACTATCTCTATCAAATCCTATTAGCATCTATACCTATGTAGAGAGAGCTGTGGCCTCCTGGGAGGTTAAGGAATTGGCCCGAGGGACTCAAATCCAGCTCTGCTCAACTCCAATACATTCTGCCTATATTTAGTTTATTCTCCTAACCACAAAATTCCAAGCAAAATTCCAAATATCTTTTCGAGAAGTTTATTTAAAAAATAAAATATTTCATTCCTTTCAACAAAACTCTACCTTCTGCTTACGAGAAATAGCCAAAGTCTTGAAAGTTTTATAATTATCTACATGTCAGATTGTTGGAACAGAGTTTTTAATTGTGCTCATTTGCTCTAAACATGAACTGCCCTGATGAATGGAAAGAGTTAGGTAACAACAGATGGCTAATTGAAAAAGCGCAATTTTAGGGGTCAGGGAATGAAGGTTTATGAACACATATAACTCAAAATTTTATGCAATCTTTTCTTATTTTCTGTGAATAATAAGAGGTGGATATATCCAGGTTTACACAGCATACTTGTTACCATTTTTAGTAGAGTAAAATTTCTTTAGTTTTTTTTTTCAAATTCTTATGGTTTCTTTGAGGATGGCTCAATATTTATGCACCTCTTATTCCTAGACCATTGCCATTAACCATATATTATGATGTTATGTCAAGGATCTATGATTAGCTGAAGAAAAGCAAGAAAGTTAATAAGAAAATATGATGGTTCAGTAATATGAGCTCTAGATTTATTGACCATAACTGTGATTTTAATTATTCTACCTTCGTGATTAGGTCAATCTCCTGTGTTCCAAAGTGATAGTTCCTAATGTCCTAAATTATATTATATACAGCTTTTTAATAGCATCTGACATATATTAGTAATATCATTTCTTTGAACAGGAGTGCTAGTCTTACAAGTTATTTTTAGGTGTCTATATTTCTCACATTCCTTATCATGTTCTTTGGTGATGAATTAATTATTATATTTCATTTAACTTTCACTTCCAAAAGTAAAATTTGATATTTCTATAAAATATTCAACCGAAAAGGTGTTAGATTAAAAATGAGTCCATTTTCCCTTTCCTATCAAAAGCTATAATGGAATAATTCTATTTGTAAACTTAAGAGGGCACCAGAAATCAGTATTTAATGTGTGATTTTGATATTTTTCCCAAAGTGAACAGATGCCCCCAAATGGTCAACTTGGAGTCATCAATCTTGTTCCACATTCCTATTTACCTTTTCATAGAAATCAAGCACATTCATTAAGTGCTGTTGGCCCTGTAATGGGCCTGTATTTCCTCCTGAAAGAGTTCGTTTCATCACTGTGTCATAGAAGTGTACATGGATAGTAATTGGCACTATGGAGAAAATAAATTCCTAAATTTGCCTAGTGTGATTGTTTTAGTTGTTGTTGATGTGGCTTTTTTTTAAACACCAAAGACTGTCCCACTTAGAAAATCCATCTGCAATATATTTTAGAGCAAATGACTTCATTTCTGGACAAGTCACATGAGACTTTCCCTATTCAAGTCAAACATGGATGATGAAAAAAGTGATTTTACAGCAGAAATTATTAAACTAGTAAAGTCTGTTTACATTTCAGATTGAAAAACTTGTCGGCTGAGGATTTTTTCCCCTTCCTTCATTAAAGGTAAAAAGAAACCTTTGCCATTTGAATTAGAGAAACCCAGTTTAATAATTTAACACGCCAGTTACAGCACAATTTCAGGCTTGGCGTTGTTATTTTCCAAAGGTAAAACCAACCTGGAAAAAGAATATGTATCTAAACGGTCAGTGCACCGGGACAAATAGTTAAAATATATGTTCATCCAGTTGAGCTTCGTTAGAAATGTACGACTGACAGAGTAAATGTGTGCTCACTTATTATGGCTAGTGCCCAAGATGACAAGTCACTGCTTCAACAGCTGAGTAAGGAGGTAATGATATAAGGTGCTCTCCATTTTTCCTTCCCTTTGCTTCTTACTTGCTTTCTCTGTTGCATAAATGGCTTTCTACAAATACATATAAAATATGCATGGCCCTTCTTCCACCTCCAATGCTCAGATGGATCCATGAATTCATTGTATTGGGTATTTCCAATGGTGCCCATTGATATAGGTATTTCCACATTACAACCCTTCCATGGCTCCCCATTCCATGTGACTCACATCCATGCCTTCCTATAATTCACAGAAATTCCTTGACAGGTTAGGAGTCTTCCTTCTATTCCCTTAACACTGTGTGGATAGCAAAGGAGAATGAAGACTAATCTTTGTTTATCCATACTACTTGCTTATGCCCTCTTCAGAGAGATGTGTGATCCATAGATCAATATGTAAATGTGTCACCATAGTTAATGTTTTTGTTCCTTATATAGGATGTTGTTAGAGACTGTGTCTAATTAAATATGGGCTGGTATGTGTTTTTAAAAGAGATTAAAGTTAATAAATGCTTCCTTTGAAGTAATTAACTCCAGAATTGGAGAGCAGAGTGCAAATCAGTTTAAGATGCCATTAGCCCCAAGACCATTTTTGTCATTTTCATTTGAATGAGATAGAATGTTGTTTTGCTCAATTTACTCTGTTCCCAATACAAAAGGATTCACACCCCATTGTGTGTGAGTAACAAGTTAATGCTTTACCTGAAAACACAATAATGGGAAATTCTGATAAATTAAGCCAATATCTGTTGGAAGTAGGGCCTAGGAAAAATGTTCCCAAGTGATAATTACTAAACTAGTTTCTGTGAACCAGGAAACTTTAGTGGAAGCACTGAGTCATTGCAATGGATAACTTTGTTGAAACAAATAGCTAGAAAAAATTTATTGTATTTGGTCTTGTTAAGAATTTGGACATTCAAACAACATTTTTTAAAAATGCATTTAAAAATCTCAGTTTCAGAAGATTATAGAACTTAGTACTTCAAAGAATTCAAGAGATTTAAAAAATTCAGGGGTCATTTATTAGGTTCTGGAGTATACAAAACAGTATGGGAGACTGTTATAAATGGCTCCTGAAAATTTAGTCCAGAATGATTAAATTGCATTTATTAAGATGGTCTTAACAAAAGGACCATCTCTCTTTTAAGGGGAGAGGGGCCCTGAATCCCAAAAATGCTACTTACATGCACTTTGAAAGCCCCCCTTTACGCTAATCATTGGCTGGGGTCACACTATAATTGATACATTTGTCCCCATTCTTTCTCATTATACTAATGAGCACAGGGGAGGTAATCTCCTTGAGTACAAAGAAGGAGCAGACCCTGGGTTAACTCAGAACTAGGTGGGGCAGACCTAATTTAATCTCAGGTTTTGATCAGGTTGAGGCTACATCTTTTGTTTTATACTTGCATACCTGCCCATAAGTACCAATACAGGCAGACCCTAGTCTTTTTAATGTAAACTAAAAATCTCCCTTCACATTGTTGTGGGAACCAAACACCCCATATTCCTCACAAGATACATAGTTAACTATAGCATATAATAATATAAGGAAGATTTGAAGATTTAAAAAAGCATACATTCCCCCTTCCCCCACCTCCAATGCTCAGATGGAACCATGAATTCATTGTTATGGGTATTTCCAATGGTGCCCATTGATATAGGTATTTCCATATTACAACCCTTCCATGACTTTCTATCCCAAGTGACTCACATTCATGTCTTCCTATACTTCACAGAGATTCGTCTTTCAACCCTCCCTTCTTCTGTCTGGCACCATAGGCTACCAAGGTATATGCCTGACTCCAGTCGTGCTCATGTGGTCACTCCTTGATGCCTCCCCCAAATCCTCTATGCACAAGAGGTGGGCTAGGCTTCCTCTCAAAGTTCTGCTCACCCCCCACCACCACCTCCTCCATGCTGATCTTAGCCACAAGATAGTGACTGTTCCCTTCCCCCCCCTTCTTAACTGTCTGAGATTCTTACCAACCCAGTCTTAACTGCTTAAACTTTACCATCTTTTCAAAAAGCTCACTCTACCTTGTTGCATCCCTGAAGAACTCTATGACTTAACTTTGAACTTTTTGTAGTAACTTGTGAATTAAAATTTAGGGCTTTTTTACCCTCCTGAATCAGAATTTTGTGATTTCTTCACTGATATATGAATCCCCATTGATCCATGCATGCCAAATCCCCCATGCAATTCTCCCATCTGCACATTTGCAAATAAGGAAATTACTCAAGGTCCCACAATCATGACATCAATAAATATTTCTGATGTTTTTCCCCATTTACCAAGTGCTATGCTATTATTTCTAATAATAGAAAGATCAGACTAATAGTCCCTACTGGACCTGGTTGTAAGAACTTCAAATGTCAGAGAAATGTGTATATGATCCTTGAGGAAATAGAGAGTCATAAGAGGTTATTGAGCAAGGGAGTGACTTGGTCAGACCTATGCTCTAGTCCTACCACTTTGGTAGCTATTTAGAGGAAACACTGGAGAAAGGAGAAATTAGAGGCAGAAAGAGAAAGTAGGAGACCATTTGTTGCAATAGTCTTAGAGTTATAAGGACTTCTGGTTAGCAAATACTAGAGCAAGCAATAAATTCATGTCTTCTGATTCTAAATCAATTGTTCATTCTTCTATTAAAAAACAGATAATTAAAAGTTCTGTTTAATTAAAATATATTTTACTATTTCACTTACTGTGTTTCTTTCAGCTCAGAGCACTTAAAACTTAAATCAGATATATTCTAATGACAATTATTTTTATTTCAGTTTCTGAGAACAAGCTAGCTTATTCTAGCTTATTTTGTCATTTGTTTTTTACAAATCAAGACACTAGTTAAGTCAATCTGGCATATGTCTTTCGTTTAGAGTTTGTATTCTTAACCATGGTATGTCTATCTGTCCAGTGAAGTCTGCAGACTCCTTTTCAGAATGATGCTTTTAAATGTACACAATAAAATATACAAAACTGCAAAGGAAATTATGGTGAAATGTAGTTTTCAAAATATTTTGTAAAACAGATTAGCAGCCCCCAGTTTAAGAAGCTGTGTTCAATTTAGAATTTTAACTGTGTGGCAGCTTTGATGTGACCTTTTATAAGGTGGCAGTATAAATAACCTTTTTGTACACTCATCCTAATGTAGACCATATACCCAAGAAGTCTACTTATTTCATTTTTGTTTCTTCAATTCAACCACCAAATGGATATTCATTTAAATAAAGTTAACTATTTCATCAGATAAGGTTACAACCATCTTGAAAGAAAATATGTAACCATTTACATGAAGATGACATCTATATCAGAGACAGGTATAGACTTAAGGTGGTTGGCATCATCTTTGACTCCACAAGGTACTTTCTGTAGAATCTGGAGAGGATTTAGTTGGACAAATCATAGATAATAATAATACTAACAATAATAATAATAGTCATTCTCCAGTGCCAAAGAGGACTGTGCCAACTGCCCAAGTGATTAGTTGTGTGACTTACTCAATTCTTTATAAAATGAGGGCTATACAATCTTCTGCCTTGCCTTTTAATAGAACCATTCCACTCCATGACCTGATTGATGAGAAACAGGACTATTGGGGATGGTCTGGAAGCTGCAGAAGTCTCTTGGTCTTTGAGTTGGTTTCTTTTCCTCCCATGTCATCAAGTTATCATAGCACCATGGGTCCTGGAAAGCACCAGCATGTGCTATCTGGTGACAGAATTTGACAGCCTGATAATATCGAAGCCTGTCTCTCAATGGACTAATCATCAATCCAGTCATTCCTCTCACACATTTCTGAGCTACTCACCAATATGATATGACTGACATTAGCTTTAACTTTAGGACAATGTCAGTTTTCTATTCATAACTCTGTAATGCTCTGCTCTGCTGACACATCTTCCAGAGCTGGACACCATACACCACTGGAATCATGATGCTTTCCAAGGCACAGACCCCTCTGTCCAAGCAAACCCATTCCAGGGCAGTCCTGCCCTTCACAAAGAAAAGAGAACTCTCCCAAGGCCCCCACCAGCTTCTCCAGATCTGCCATTCCAGATTTGTCCACTTCACAGCCACTCCAGATTCAAGGCAGATTCAAGGACCTAATGACCCCCTTTCAGTTGGAAGACGGCAACAGAACCCATAGCCTATCCCTTTAGAACTGTGCTCACCAATATCTCAGGACCCACTGATCCATATTCATCAATTGTTCTTATGGTACTTTTTTTTTTTACAATTAAGTTGATCTTTGATGTGTCTTTAGAGACCCTAATTTCGTTTCTTGGAGAAAGCTACTGAGTCTTGACTCATCTTTTCAATATGGTTATCTATTAAGTCCCACCAAAATTCATTTTTAAAATTGTGGTTTAGACAGAGTTACTTCTTTCAACTGTATTTTTTTTTAATTTGCTAGTATAATGCTACCATAACCTATGAAGGGACTATTTCAGCAACAATCTTTATCTTCAACAGAATGAACTTTTGGCAGAAAGTGAAAAAATATTTATTTTACTCAGATCCAAATAATGCAACAAATTGCCTAATTAGATTTATAGTGGCAAGAACAATAGGATGGTTTGGGCTTTAAACCAGTAATTGGTTTAACGCTTTCTTTCTATAGTTACAATGGCTTTCAAGGAGTGACTGGGGAAGCTAGATGGCATAGTAGATAGAGCACTGACCTTGGAGTCTGGAGGATGGGAGTTTGAATCCATTTGTGGGACCTTGGACAAGTCACTCAATCCTGAGTGTTTCGCATCCAAGTCAACTCCAGTCATACTGATTCCAGATGGCTCTGGAGGAGAAAGTGAGGCTGGTGACTTAGCACAGCACTCCACTCACTCAAATCCAATTCACATACTTGTCATGGCATCACTTCCCTGATGTTATGGTCTTCTTTAAGAATGAAGGACACACATCATCAGGAAACTAGTGCCATGGATTCATGCATCATCGGCTTATTGTCATTTTCTGTAATTACTCTGACTGATCAGCTATCTTAACTTAATAACTGACTGAAATTTTCCAAGTTATATGGTTATTCCCCCAACAATTCATGGATGTCTCCATAGTCCAGTTTCATAAAAGTAAAGAAAATAGATTGTCCTGTGACAGTTACAGGCCTGTTTCTCTTTTAGTCATTGCTGTTAAGATTTTTGCCAGAATCCTTCTCAATAGGCTGATCCTTTAGCTTCCTGAGAGCTAGTGTGGCTTCAGAAAAGGTAGAGGAACAGTCAATATGGTGTTTGCTGCCCAACAATTCCAGGAAAAATGCCAGGAACAGAACAGAGATCTGTGTACAACAGTTGGAGATCTGACCAAGGCCTTTGATCCTGTCAGTCATGAGGGTTTGTGGAAAATTATAACAAAATTTGGTTGCCTGGAGAAGTTCATCAGTATTGTACATCAGTCCCAAGACAGCATGCGTGCCCAGATTGTGGATAGTGAACAATGCTCTCGAGATTTCCCAGTCACCAAAGAAGTAAAACAAGCCTACGTCCTTGCTCCCATACTTTTTTAGCATGATGTTTTCAGCCATGTAATCAAATGCCTTCACTGAGTATGAACATGGCCTCAACATCAGCTGTTGTACTGATGGCAAATTCTTTCACTTGAAAAGGCTACGAGCCAAGACCAAAGTGGAGGGAGTTTGGTACAGGATCTTCTGTTTGCAGATGATGGTGCCTTTAATGCAGCCTCTGAAGCTCAGATGAAACAAAATGTGGATCAATTCTCTGCTGCTGGTACTCATTTTAGTCTATCAACACCAAGAAAACCTAAGTGCTCCATCAGCCAGCACCACACCATCCGGATGTGGAGCCATTCATTACAGCTAATGGAGAAGTTTTGAGGACTGTGGACATGTTCACTTACCTTGGCAGTGTCCTTTCCAAAGAGGTATACATGGACAATGAGGTTGACCCATACATTGCCAGAGCTAGCTCACTCTTTGGGAGGTTCTGAAAGAAAGTATGGAAGAGAAGAGATATTAGACTGACTATCAGACTGAAAGTCTACAGAGACCTTGTGTTGACCTCATTGCTATATGCCTGTGATACCTGGACAATCTATCAGTGCTATGTCAGGAACTGAATCACTTCCATTTAAATTGTCTTAGGAAGATTCTGATGATCATCTGTTGGGAGAAGACACTGAGTTCCTTTCTTAACTAGTTCCTTTCCAATATTACTACAGAGAGCACAACTACAATGGGATGGACACGTTGTTAGAATTCCAGACATACACTTAACCCCAAAAACTATTTTATGTAGAACTCCACAGGGCAAATGCTCACAAGGGGGTCAGAAGAAGCAACACTGAGACTCCCTGAAGGTTTCATTTGAAGAACTTTAGAATTATTGTGCATCTTTGGGAGACACTGGCACAAGACTGTCTAGTATGGTGTGCCCTCATTGGTGAGTGGGCTGTGCTCTATGAGGAAGGCAGAATGGAAGCAGCTCAAAAGAAATGTGACATGCATAATGTAAGTGTCCCCACCCCAGGTGTTCACATGGACAATTTGTGCCCGACCTGTGGTAGAACATTCCAAGGTCATATTGGTCTGATCCACCACAACCCTGCAATTTGTCTCAATCATAGTGATGTTGTTTTGGTCCTCTTCAATAAGACCAATCGCAACTATGAAAATGGAGCCTCCAATGATGCTGACTACACCCATTCTTGCCATTCCCATTTTACTTGTCTCATTCATGTCTTCACACAAATCCCTAAGTGAGAAGTCTACCCAGTATGCCAAGGTCATTTCTCTATATGTAACTACATTGCATGGAGATTAATGGACTAGTAATCCCTTATCAAGTGTCCAGTTCATCCTCTTCCCCCACCAACCCTCCATAGTCTGTTGCTTTTCTTTCATCAATCATCTTGTTTGAGATTTAACCTATATAATCACATGAAATACAAGGTGGATTAGAAAAGTACATTTACTAATGCTCAAAATAGCAATGATTTCAAAAATGTCTGATAAAGCATTATGTAAATCCTAATTGGAAAAATACATTGATTATATATGTAAAAGATAAATGGTATTCATATAGGGCTTGGTGACAAGGAAAACAATCTGAACAAGATATTTCACTGAGTCAATTATTCTCAGGAAATCATTTGGGAAAATTGCTAAGAGTGTGAATGACCAGTTCTCTGATGCTGGGAAGAAGGTGCACACATTCTACTTATACTTTTGAAGTGGGTCTCTGTGTTGGAGAAGATAACCTTCCGCAGTATGCCTAATGGACTCCTTGCCTGCATCTAGCAGAATGATGCTACGGATATTAGAGCAAGCATCGATATGGAACTCTCTCCACTGACTCAGACCATAGCTCACCATAACTTAAGAGTCTCAGACATTTGCTGAGGCCCAAAGAGGTTAAGTAACTGCCTGTAGTTGCTAAGAGTCAAGGAGGGGGGTTGGAAACTAAGGTTTTCTGATGTGAACTCCTGTGATCTGACCACTGTGGTGTGTCACCTCTCTATAATACTGTTTGCACTTTTGGTAAGCTCTCTAAATTAATTTAAAATAAAAGATATAAACTGGAACCCAGGCACATCCCAATTCAAAACTTTAAGGATCTGATCACCCCTGAATGGAGACAAAACAGAACAAGGATGCCCCGAGGTCAGAGGGAATGTGGTAAACTCACTCTTTTTCTCTGAAAACAACTCTCACAAAGGAAAAACCCTGGAAGTGAGTGATCAAATGCTGTGAAATAGTGGAAAATAGTCCCTCACCATATGTAGTGTTCCCAAATTATAGGGAGTAACTTAATTATTAGCATCACTGCTGGCTCCCAAGATGGCCATAAATCATTTCTCATTGATAGTAATCACAGAAACAGCAAATGATAATATTCCCTTGTCCTTTTTTTTTACTCCTTCCATTAAGGACACAGCTAAGCAACTGTGGAAACATAGTTAATTTTAGCCATGTCTCTTTAGCTGTTTTTATTCTCAAAGGGGCAAATGGAAGTATAAAAGGAAAAATAAAGACTCAAATTTGCAATATAATTGTGCAAATTAGAAAGACTCACTCATACATGGAGGGTCACCATTTGGCTAGATTTCAGATATGTAGTTTTAAAATGGCACAACACCTTGTGTTGTTTACAAAGGACATAAATACAGGAGTGGGTCTGGAAATCTTTGGGGAAAGGGATAGAACAATCAAATTCCATTCACCAGATGCTCCTGAAGTGTTTGTCATTTTTCCACTGCATTGTCAATAATGATGAAGTATAGTCCTGCAATTCAGACCATATGCCAGCCAAGGCTGTTGGGTTATAGGCTCCCCCTGGCATTCCTCCCAAAGTAGGCTTCAAATGGCAGCCTGGCCACTCCAGACCCAGGTTACTCTGAATTTGGATGACATCCAAAAGGACAGATCTGGTGTGGAATTCCCATTTTCTCCCAGAGAATGGCAATATGCATATTGAAGACATTGCATAGAGTCCACTGGTGGGTAGAGTCTTGAGATAGGACTTTGGAATTCTCCGGACATAGCTAGTTGGCATGGATGTTCTCAGTGATTACAAAAAGAAACATTCAGATTTTTAAAATTATTCTAGAATAACATATACTCAGAGACAGCCTAGTAACTTATTGGCCTTTATTCCTCCCTCTATAATGCCTAGGTGTGTTCATGCACAAACACACACACACACACACACACACACACACACACACACACCTTTGCACATATGTATGCATGCACACACACAGAGAAGTTATTATACTCTTCCTGGGGAAATCTTGTGAGTTTACAGTATCAATGAGATCTCTTAATTGCTAACCATTAAAAGTCTCCATAAAGTCAAATTTCTCTCTTAAAAATTCTGTGGGGTTCAAGTGGCCCCCTTCTATATAGCAAGATCATGACCATGGGCAAATCATTCCATCTCCCACTGCTCTAGATGACTTTCTAAGATCATTTATTGCCCTAAATTACTGAGAAGGTGCTGCCTTACATTGGGGAAAAGATTCTTTACCTGTGAACTCTATTCCAAAGAAATCATACATTCAGATCCTTTCCTCTCCCTATCACTTAAAATTAAGGCTGAGTATTTGTTTGAGCCACAAACTTCAGCATCTCAGCAGATGCGTGCCCTAAATGATTGGGGAACTCTTTCCATTCATGCTCCTTGTACTCCATCCAGTCCTTCTCCTTTGCAATTTAGACCATGTCTTCCCCTGGTCCCTCTGGAGATATTCCACCTAATAGCACGGAAGTCATCTCAATCTTTTTGCATTTTGCCAGTTCTAGTGCACACATGGATTGTCCATCTGTCATCTTGAGTTCTTTTTGTATCACAAGCCTGTGTTATTTTTTAAAAGTATATTTAATGATAGCTATTCTATCCTAGGGTATTCTTTTAGTCAGTATTCTTGTCAGGGTCTGTCTTTATGATTCCATTTGGGGATCTTATTGGCAAAGATACTGGAGTAGTTAGCCATTTCCATCTCCAAATCATTTTGCAAAAGGAATCAGAGACAAACCTTGCTCAGGGTCACATAGCTACAAAAATGTCTGAGACTGAATTTGAACTCAGGTCTTCCTAACTCTCCTCCACCTAGCATGCTAGCCGCTACACTAGTTGTCCTATATGATTTTGTAAATCATAAACACATACATAGGTAACATACATGTGTAGAGATCTAATATGCAAAATACATACACGTGTATTTGTCATTTAGCCCTTTCTGCAGAAACTTTAGTAGTTTCCATCCACAACTATTAACATAATTAATTTGTAAATATGGGCAAAGATAATGATAGTAAATATTATGTAGGAAAGAGAATAAATTCTTCATAATTAATGTAAACATACAGAATTCACAGTTCTATTCTGGTC
This sequence comes from Macrotis lagotis, assembly GCF_037893015.1. Classification (NCBI taxonomy): domain Eukaryota; kingdom Metazoa; phylum Chordata; class Mammalia; order Peramelemorphia; family Peramelidae; genus Macrotis; species Macrotis lagotis. Next base: position 7,346,353 of record NC_133659.1, read on the forward strand.
AAATGCTAATAAGGTCCATTCTTTGGCAATTTTTCTATTTAGTGACATAAATAAATTCTAGCATAATGAAAAGGTAATGTGAAAATATATTAATTATAATCTTATATGTAATTTTAGGGACAATTTTATATTTCACCCCCCACTCCTTGCCTATTAGCGCAGAAGCATGTTTGGCATAAAATAATTTTACAATCCTAGCCTTATATTCAAACTAAATACAGAACATTTGTAAGTGTTTTGCAAGGACAAAACTAAAATCTCAGGAAACGGGCAAAAGCCTTTTCTTTCTTCTTAAAGTCAGCGTTGCTACAGGTGACAATTATTCTCCTTCTCAAGTAGCACGTTTTCTATTTAGTTTTTTGTGTTTCTGAAATTTAGAAGAATATACAAATGAAAAGAAGTTAATTCCCAATCTTAGGCCATACATAGCATTTCAGTATCCATATTATTTCATGATTCTAGAGCTTGTTTCTCTATTCAACAGCTAGCTACAAAAAATTCAATTTAATTTAAGAAGGAAAGTAGTCTGTATTTTAGTTTTAAATTAGGGATAAGGGAGAGGAGTGTCTGCACAGACCCCCCCCACCCCCCAACATTTCAGTTTGAAATAAACAAAAAAGCCACTTATTTAGATGTTTGGACAACACAATTAATTAAATATCATTCTCTTTTTTATCTTGAAATTATTAGTGTTCCCAGAGCACTATCCTGGACCATTTCACCCCTTTCTATCCCCACTTTCTTTGTGATCTCATCTTTTCATTTTCATTATTTTTATGTCGATAGCCCCATATCTCTATTTTGAGCTCCAATCCTCTGTCATTAATGGTCTAGTGGACACATACATCTGAATTTCCACTCTCTCTGGGAAGCAATTTTAAAAGTTAGCATTGCAGTCAAAATTCAAACCATATAACAAAAATAAATTCATAACAGCCCAGGAAACCCTCTTAAATGGTTTCTTCCATGTTAAATAGACAACACAACTACACAATATAATACAATAAGTAGCAGTGATCACAAGGTTTCTGTAGGGGAGCCATCTATAAGTCTTGAAGTTTCTGAGAAGTTTGTCATTGGATCATCATCTTCTTCATGGTTAGGATTGTGAAGAGATAGCTTAGTTTTCTTTGTGGAAACCCATTTTAATACTGAAATACTAGTTACAGTGAGTTAAAATATTCATTCCCATCAAACCCTACAAGAGTTCACAAGCATCAACTCTACAAAATGTTTGTAGACCTGGAGGACATGAAGGCAAAAGAAAAACACTTCTCTGCCCTCAAGGCACTTCTCTCTATTAGATATTATGGCTACCATCCTAGTTAATTCTAATCATATTGAAAACAAAAGCATTACTTTTTATTCTTCTAAATTTCCCCTGGTTTCCTAGGGGAGAGTGTTCTTAAATTAGCAACAGATTATTTTTGAAAACAAAACACAAACTGCCTGGTGTCCCATCTAATGAGCTAATCGCTGTGATTATGGTAGGATTTCATATTTTGTAAAAAGAAGCAACATGTGCACATTTGCTACCATTAGCAGAATGACTTTTTAATGGATATTGCAATAGCTCGTATCAGATAATCAGACTGAGATTCAGTCGATCCTGCCAACTGCAGAATGAAACAACATGCTCTTGCCTTATAGAAATGTTCACTCTGCTTCCCTAAAGAGAAGGGAAAGGAGGGCACAGCTTCTCAAAGAAGAAATATTTTTGTTATAGTTAACTTTGGAAGGGTCCCATGATTAACTTAACCCTTTCTTCTCCAAATTCTTTTTTTTTTAGTTTTTTTTTTGCAAGGCAATGGGGTTAAGTGGCTTGCCCAAGGCCACATGGCTAGGTAATTATTAAGTGTCTGAGGCCAGATTTGAACTCAGGTACTCCTGACTCCAAGGTCAGTGCTCTATCCACTGTGCCACCTAGCCGCCCCTATTCTCCAAATTCTTAAAAAAACTTTCTACCTTTTTTTGCTTATTTTTTTCTTATAATCCTTAATTTTTTTTTTATAGAAAGTCAGAAACTTTACATTTGATAAATGTGTGCATGGAAGTTCCAAATTAGAGATCAGTAAAAGACCAGTCAAAAACCAATTGTGATAAGATAGTATTGGGGCTATATGGGAAGTGTATCAATTGCCCAAACACAAAATAGAGAAGTGCTTGTCAGGGAGTTGCATGATTTCATTTGCCTCTGAGGTCTCTTACAACTTTGGACCTAGATCTATGATTCTGTGCCCTGGGATAAGTTACTATTCCAACCCTTCCAGGTATTAATTTCTTCCTCTGTAAAATAAGACTTGGACTGCATGACTTCTGAAGTCCTTTCTAGCTCTGCTTTTAAGATTCTTTGAGTCTATGAAAAAGTGGGAGAGTTGGTATAAGGTAAAGGTAGATGATCCCAAACATATTCTCAGTTAACAGCATGGCATAGCTTTTAAAAAGTCAATAGGTGTAGCTATAGAATAATCTTGAAAAATAAATAAGTAACATCTCAAAAGAATAAAAGACTTTCTGAGCATACAAATGGGTACCATTGTGAAGCTATAATAGCTAAAGAAGCTTCTGGTCTAATATTTGAAGGAGTAGGAAAAAGAATCATTGTTATATACCTGTCCATGTCAGAAAGGAGTTTCATTCTCCTGGTTTGGGTTGAGATGTGTGACTTCTAATGATCCAAAAGTAATTTATGACCCCATAGATGTGACAGAAGAGAAAAGAAACCCATCTGCTTAGAAGAGACATTACTTGGCAAATAAGACATCCCATTCTGACTCCAACATCAGCTTCAGATGGCCAGTTCAATGCAGTCACTCACTTCAGCAGAGCATCTTTTCAACACAGGGGCAAGTTTAGTTAAAGGTTTTGGTAGATACTATGACATACACAGGCACTAATTTCTGTCTCAAGTCATGGCATTATCATAGGGACTTAATAAAATCATTTGTTTTGCTTTCAAAATCCATGTGCACATTATAGGGGATCCAATTCTGTCCTACAAAATTCTATAGAACTAAGATAATATTGATTCATCTGACTCTCAAAGACCCTTAATAAACTTCTAGAGAGTAGAAACTAGACACATTTTTCCCCAATCAGGTCTTCACTTATAAAATGTGGTGCAAAGGGATCTATTTGTAATATTTATTCTGACAGTCAATTCTGCTATGTGTGAGTGAATGGAATATGTACTTTGGCAAATGAGACTTTTCTTAGGTTAGCTTTCATTTTACCTTTTACTTACCTCATGTTTTACCTTCTCCCTCCATTTATAAAGCTAGAGAGAGAGAGAGAGAGAGAGAGATGGACATATATTAATATACATGCCTCCCACCAAGAATTAGAACGGAAAAGTTTGCTTTTTTATTTTTAACATAATCTGCTTCAGGCAGTTAATTTTTATTAATATCTTTCAAAAAAATAAAATTATACCTCTTCCCCAACCCCTTTTGGGAGACATCAAGTCTGTGGATCAGAATGGGGAATTTTGACAGCTTCTCAACACCAACCTAATGAATCAAATGTTAAAAAACAAAGTCCACATTACTCTATAACAGCTATATATAAAAAAGGGAAAATGTGGTCAGTTATACAGGTGTCAGCCATTGGGATGATAAAGTTGTTTCCAAAGTGGCAGGATGGATTTGCAATTTTGTCTAAAGCTTTATTAGGAATGCCACTAAGATGCAAACATCCCATTTCCCAAATCAACCATGGCATAAATGAGACAGTATGTTAGAAGGGATCTGCTGAAAGTCTATAGGGTGAAAAGTCAAAAAACTTTAGTTCTATTTCTACTTCTATCCCATCACTAATTAGTTGTGAACCTTGGTTTCCTCATCTCTAGAATCAGATTGATTATCTCTAAGGTTCCTTCTTTTTTATTTTTTAAGGCAATGAGATTAAGTGACTTGCTCAAAGTCACAGAGCTAGTCAATTATTGCATGTCTGAGACCAGATTTGAACTCAGGTCCTCCTGACTCCAGGGCCAGTGATCTATCCACTGAATCACCAAGCTGCCCCCTACTGCACTACCTAACTTCCCCCTTCTGAGGTTCCTTCTAGCCCTAATAGCCTAATGGAAGAGGAGAGGATTCACCATCGTTCTGTGTTATTTATGCAATTACTCTTTCCCATGGATTGTCATAATGAATTCATGATTTATTATTACAGGGTACAAACTATGAATGCCTTTTTATTCTGAATGACCTCTATTTATGTCCTCCCATAAATCCTCCACAGGGTTCTACAAAATGAACCTGTGACTATTTCTTTTGATATGGAGTGGCTATTAATGGATGAATTCGTTGTGCATTGATTTCTTCTCAATTTTGAATTGCTTCCCCAATTATTCTCTTTTTCATTGCTTTGTATGAACTAAAGACTCTGTCTTGGTTAATCAAAAAAAGACACTGTTTCATAGCAGTAAGAGAGCTGACTGCAAAGTTATGAAGATCTGAGATCAAGTCCATTTTATACTCATTGATTAGGTGTCCCTGGGTAAGTCATTGAATCTCAGACTTTGGATGACTCTTCAAGGTTTGAAATTGCAGAGAAGGTGATAACCTATTTTGGTAAAGGGGAATTCATCACCTGAGATTTCCCTTTAACAATGAAACTATAGCCTACTAACCTTACTCAAATGATAACTCTATGAAGATAGTACTTGTGGGGCAGCTAGATGGTACAGTGTATAGAGCACTAGCCCTGGAGTCAAGAGGACCTGAGTTCAAAATCAGCTTCACACACTTAATAACTACCTAGCTCTGTGACATTGGGCAAGTCATTAATCTCATTGCCTGGCAAAAAACAAAAAATAAAAAATATGTATTTTTATTTTAAAAAAGAAGATAGTAGTTGTTCTTAATTTTCTTATCAGCCTTAACACTGACCAGGAAAAATATTAGTTCAGAGACATCTTTTTCTCTGTCTGCACATACATATATGTGTGTGGGGGGGTGTATGTCTTAAGTGATCATGAGCAGGCGTTTTTGGTTCATTACTTTCCTGGAAAAGTCTATTAAAATAATAAATAATTTGGGGCAGAGCCAAGATGGCGACATGAAAGCAGGAATTCCCAGAAGCTCTCCTCCAGAACAAATGGCTTAAAATTAGGACTCTAATCAAATTCTAGCATGACAGAACCCATAGAAAGACAAAGTAAAACAAGTTTCTAGCCCAAGACAACTTGGAGGATCCATGGGTAGGGTTTGTTCCATCAGGTCTAGAAGGAGCCATGGCACAGCCTGTGCCAGGTCAATGAACTCCAGCCCTCAGGACAACCAACAGAGATCTACATCTCTTGGGGTGTCTGGGTCCTTGGCAGTGGGAGCAGTTTCCAGACTTCTCACCCCAGGGATCAGCAAGGACAACTTGGGAGGTCAATAGGCAAACTCTGCTACAGCAGAGTGAGCACAGAGCCCAGGCCAACTCAAACCTCAGAGAAGCCCCACCCCATGACCCTGCAGAACTAGCCAGCAGCTACTTCCAGAGCACTCAGCCCACAGAGGATAAGGAGGTAGGCGGAAATTGTTGGGGTCTCTCCACTATTCCTGGGGCAAGATGCTGCTGCTTTGTCCATACTCAGATCCAGGTCACAGTCTGGGTCCACATACCACCTTTGTGGAGCAGGAATGCTTGAGGGCAGAGGGGAGTGTTTTGTAGTCATCCACAGACCAGGACATAGGCCAGGAGAGCAGTCAGAGTCTCTCATAAGATTTTGAAGGAATTAAGGTACTTGAGGAGGTATCCCAAAAACACTCAAAATTTTGAGAAGTGCATTAAAACCAGGTCAAAGGCTGGGAAAATGAGTAAACAACAATAGAAAAAAAAATCTGACCATAGATAATTACTTTGGTCCCATGGAGGATCAAAACACACACATAGAAGAGGACAAAGTCAAAGTTTCTATATCCAAGCCTCCAAGAAAAGTAGAATTTGGTCTCAGGTTTTGGAAGAACTCAAATAAATTTCTGAAAAATCAAGTAAGGCAAGTAGAGGTTGGGAAGAGAAATGGGAATGATGCCAGAAAATTATGAAAACCAAGGCAGCAGCTTAATGGAGGAGATGCAAAGATATACTGAATAAAATAGCATGTTAAAAACCAGTTTAGGTCATATAGAAAAAAGCAATCCAAAAAAGTCAATGAGGAGAAGAATGCCTCAAAAAAGCAAACTTAGTCAGATGGAAAAGAAGATAAGAAAGCTCTCTGAAGAGAATAACTCCTTCAAATGTAGAATGGATCTAAGGGAAGCTGATGACTTGTGAGAAATCAAGAAACAAAACAAAATCAAAAGAAAGAAAAACTAGAAATATGAAAAATCTCATTGGAAAAACAACTGACCTAGAAAACATATCCAGGAGAGATCATTTTGAAAATTATAGAGCTACCTGAAAGTCATAACCAGGAAAAGAGCCTAGATTTCATTTTTAAAGAAATTCTCCAGGAAAACTGCCCTAACATCCTAGAAGCAGAGAGTAAAATAGAATTTGAGGGAATCACCTCCTGAAAGAGATCCCCCCCCCAAATACTTCCAGGAATATTACAGCCAGATTCCAGAACTCCCAGGTCAAAAGAAACAATTCAAATATTGTGGTGCTACAGTCAGGATTACACAAACTTTAGCAACATCTACCTTAAGGACTTGTAGGACTTGGAATATAATATTTCAAAAGGCAAAAGAGTTTGAATTACAACTGAGAATCAACTTCCCAGCAAAACTGAACATCTTTCAGGGGAAAAGATGGGCATTCAATTAATAGGGGCCTTTCAATGTTGAAATGACCACAACTGGGGGCAGAGCCAAGATGGCAACATGAAGGGATCGAGTCTTAGGAGCTCTCTGATAAAAACTCATAAACTAAGGACTCTAAACTAAACTTTCGAGAGACAGAACCCACAAAGGGACCCAGTGAGGCAGTTCTCCTACTCAAGGTAACCTGGAAAAGAGCAGAAAGGCTCTGCTCCCCGGAGTCAGAGGGGCGGCCCACCAGAGGGGTGGCCCGCCAGAGCGAAAGAACTTCAGCCTCCTGGAGGCAGCCCCAGGGAGCTGGGAGCCACAGCTCACAGCACCGGGGGAGTCTCCTGAGCTGCACCCCGGGGAGCACCACCACAAAGTGGGGGAACAATGGGGGACAGAGTGAGCATGTGGAGCCTAGCCCTCAGGGCACACAGCCAGCAGCTTGGTCTTTGGACAGCCCCGACCCAGAAACAGAAGCAGGTGGAGCCCATAAGCAGGAGCCTCCAGGGCATGAGCCCATTGAGCTGAGGGAGGGGAGTGAAGAGAGACTGCCGAGCTCTGTCCTCTGCCTCTGGAACAGGACTCTGGGGTTCTGACCACATTCAGATCCTGATTCCAGTCTAGGCCCCCCATAGAACAACAGGCCCCCCACCTCAGCCCTCAGTCCTGTGGCAGAGGGGGGTGCTTATGGTCATTCACAGACCAGGAGGGAGGACAGAACCTCACACACTGAGACCCCAGGGAGTGTCCCAAAAGCTCAGGAAGCACCCCAAAAAACAGGCTTAGGCTGGGAAAATGAACAAGCAAAGAAACAAGAGGAAGACCATTGAGAAATATTTTGCAAATGAGCCCAAGAAGGATCAAAACACTCAGTCTGAAGATGAGGAAGCACAAGCTCCTGCATCTAAAGACTCCAAGAAAAACAGAAACTGGGCTCAGGCTATGACAGAACTCAAAAAAGACTTTGAAAATCAAATGAGGGAGTTGGAAGAAAAACTGGGAAAAGAAAGGAGAGAGATGTAGGAAAAACATGAAAATGAAGTCAGCAGCTTAATCAAGGAAATCCAAAAAAATGCTGAAGAAAATAGCATGCTAAAAACCAGCTTAGGTCAAATGGATAAACAGTTCAAAAAGTTATTGAGGAGAAGAATGCTTTAAAAAGCAAAATTGGCCAGATGGAAAAAGAGATAAGAAAACTCTATGAGGAGAACAAATCCTCCAGACAAAGAATAGAATTCAGGGAGATTGATGAATTTACCAGAAATTAGGAATCAATACTCCAAAACCAAAAAAAATGAAAAATTAGAAGAAAATGTGAAATATCTCATTGAAAAAAACAACTGATATGGAAAACAGACTTAGGAAAGATAATTTAAAAATTATTGGAATACCTGAAAGTCATGATCAGGAAAAGAGCCTTGACATCATTTTCAAAGAATTACTACAGGAAAATTGCCCTGATATTCTAGAAGCAGAGGGCAAAATAGAAATGGAGAGAATCCATCGATCCCCCAGAGAAAGAGATCCCAAAAAACCAACCCCTAGGAATATTATAGCCAAGTTCCAGAACTCCCAAGTCAAAGAGAAAATATTACAAGCAGCCAGAAGGATACAGTTCAAATATCATGGAGCTGCAGTTAGGATCACACAGGACTTAGCAGCAGCTACATTGGAAGCTCATAGGGCTTGGAATGCAATATACCGGAAGGCAAAAGAGCTTAGAATGCAGCCAAGAATGAACTACCCAGCAAGGCTGAATGTCCTCTTCCAGGGAAAAAGATGGACTTTCAATGAACCAGGGGAATTTCAAATGTTCCTCTTGGAATGGCCAGAGCTGAACAGAAGGTTTGATCTTCAGATACAGGACTCAGGTGAAGCATGGAGATTGGAGGAGAGGGGGGAGGGACTTAATGAAGATGAACTGCATGTATTCCTGCATAGAAAAATGACACTGATAATACTCATATGAACCTTCTCAGTTAATAGAACAGGTAGAGAGAGCTTTTATAGTTAAAGCACAGGAGAAAGCTGAATTTGAAGATAAAATATGGTGTAAAAATGGAGTCAATAGAAAAAAAAGGGAAATGGAATGGGAGAAAGAAAAAGGAGAGGGGGAATAGTCCAAGATATTTCACATAATAAGATTTTTTTTATTACAATTAGCTATTGCAATGATATGGAAGGGGGGGAGGCAAGGGGGAATGAGAGAACCTTTGCTCTCATCAGAGATGGCTAGGAGAGGAAACAGCAAATATACTCAACGGGGGCATAGACATCTGGAGTAAGGAGGGGGGGGAGCAGGGGGAAGGGGTGGGGATGTGAATAAAGGAGGAGAGGATGGACCCTGGGGCGAGAGTGGTCAGATATAACACATTTTCTTTTTTACTTCTTGCAAGGGGCTGGGATTGGATGGCCTGCCCAGGACCATAGGGCCAGGTGGATTCTGGTCCCAAGGGTTGGTATGGGGGCTCAGGGCTTCTTGGCCCCAGGACCAGGGATCTATCTGCTGCACCACTCAGCAACCCTACAGCAGAGTCAGCGTGAAAGGAGAGAGAAAATATAGTACATGGTAGTGGAGAAATAAGAAAGGAGGGAGTTGCGATCAGCAATGGCAACGGTGGAAAAATATGGAAGTAACTTTTGTGATGGACTTACCATAAAGAATGAGATCCACCCATGACAGAGTTGTTGGTGTTGGAACAAAGACTGAAGCACATTTTTGTTATTATTATTTGGGGGAGGGTGCAGGGCAAGTGGCACTGGGTGGCCTGCCTGGGGCCACATAGCAGGGTGATCTTTGGGTGTCTGGGGCTGGATTTGGACCCAGGTGCTCCTGGCTCAAGGGCCAATGCTCTGTCTGCCACCCAGCCACCCCTAATATTACTATTTTATTTTATTTTGGGTCTTTTTTTTTCTCTTCTTTTTTGGTTTCAGGGCAGTGGGGATCGGGTGGCTTGCATGTCACATGGCTGGGTGATTGTTGGGTTTACGAGGCTGGATATGGAATTGGGTGCTCGTGGCCCCAGGGCTGGTGCTTCGTCCATTGCGCCACCTGGCCATACCTACAATTATTACTATTTTTTTATTTTAATTTTTTCTCTCCCCTTTCCTTTTTTCGCCCAAGCAAGTCTATCTATATTCATAGGGGGAGGGGTATTTTGTTTACTTGTAAACAAGAATATTTTATTAATGTAAAAAAAAACATTTGTACAAAATGAGAATAAAAAAATAAATTAAAAAAAAGAAATGACCACAACTGAACAGAAAGTTTGATCTACAAGGACCCAGGTGAAACATAGGGTGGACAGAAAAAGGCAGATTATGAGGGATTTAATGATGCTGAACTTCTTGTATTCCCACATGGGAAGAAGATACTGATAACTCATGTGAATCTAATCATTTATTAGAGCAGTTAGAAGGAGCCTATATAGACAAGGCACAAGAGAGAGGTGAAGTTGAAGGTATAATATAATATAAAGATGGAGTTAATGGGCAAAAAAAAGAATGTACTGGGATAAAGGAAAAGGAGAGGTAGAATGGGCTAAGATATTTCTTGTAAAAGAGTCAAGAAAAAGCTTTTTCAACGGAGTGGATGGGGAAAAGTAAGGGGGAATGAGTGAGCCTTCATTCCCATTGAAAATGGCTCAGAGAAGAAACAACATACAGACTCAATAGGGTATAAAATTCTATCTTACCTAGATGAGGAAGGGAGTGGGAGAAAGGGGACAGGAGATGTAGGTGATAGAGGAGAGGGAAGATGATGGGAGCAGGTAGTCAGATACAACACATTTTTGAGGAGGGACACAGTCAAAGGAGAGGGAGAATAGAATAAATGGGAGTGAGAAGGAATAGAATGGAGGAAAATACAATTAGCAACTGTGAGGTAAAAATATTGAAGCAACTTCTCTGATGGACTTATGATAAAGAATGAGACAAAGCTGATGGTATCTAAACACAGACTGAAAATTCATTTTTTTCTTTTTCTCTCACTTTATTTTACCTGAGGTTTCTCTATCTTTGTGGGGGAAGGAGAATAATGTTTACTTTTACATCAGCATGATGGAAATAACCAAATCAAACAATACACTAATATTGGCTTTAATCCTGCAATAAACACAAACATTTTTTATCTCAACAGATTAGACACTTATGGCCAGATAGATCTATATCATTTCCATTATGTTCTTCAAACTAGTCATTAGATTAAGATTTGGAGCTCTTAAATAAGCATATTGAAAGACTAGAGCCTTCCCTACATTGGGCAGCTAGATGGTGCAGTGGATAGTGTTGGACCTGGATTCAGGAAGACTTGTCTGACCCCTGACACTTATTAACTGCACAAACCTGGGCAATTCACTTAACCCTGTTTTCTTTGGTTTCCTTTGGGAAGCAATGACAAATGCAATTAATCCCAAAATCTTATAGATTTCAAGAATCAAAGACAGTCCCTCACTTTCCCACATCCCTAAATCAGTTGTGTCCATGGTGACCATACCAACCTATGCTGCTTAACTTCTTGGTGACATTAAACCTCCGAGGAGGGGCAGCTAGGTGGCACAGTGGATAGAGCACCAGCTTTGGAATCAGGAGTACCTGAGTTCAAATCCAGCTTCAGACACTTAATAATTACCTAGCTGTGTGAGGTAACTTAACCCCACTGCCTTAAAACTAAAAACAAACAAAACTCCTAGGGCTACCATTCCATTCCTTCTAGTTGCAACCTAGTCTTCACCAAGACACATGATTTGGTCCAAAATGAAAAATGTCCTCCAAGAATTGAAAAGCAAAGGACCCATTATCCTTATTCATCAATTCAACCTATTCCTTAATAGGCCACCATTTGGGGTAATAAAAATGCAATGTCTTACCCTAGAGTATATCACTGGAAATGAAGCTGAGGTTTCAAATGATAGTTTCTCATTGGGAAGGATCAAATTTTATCCTAGGTAACTCTATTTTCTTAGCTCCACAACATGGAAAATGAGCATTCCTAAAAGACCAAATTTGATCATCTACCCTTAAACACTGACTTTCACCTCAAAGGGGATAGGGGAAGAATGTGCAATGGACCAGTGATAATGGGGTTGTGATGGATTTCCACAACTCAATCTTCTTATTACTAATTTTCTGGATAATGCCCAAATAATGACACTTCTGACAATTTCAAGGATACTTACCCTTAATTATGAACTTTTGCTTTACTCAGAGTATGTCAGGCTTAATTACGTATCTTCTTAGTAGCTCTTTGTCATAAAAATTAACAAAATAAAGCCATCTGAGCCATCTTGACAGGGAAAAATGGAGTTTTATTTGGGTGGAAAAAAAGATTTTGAAATAAACAAGCTGTTTTTGGAGGCCTAATGAAATAGAAATGTCGCATTAATTGTGACTCTTGTAACAGATTATTGAAATTAGTGGTAAACATGTGCACAACTGGTGAGCTCTGATGTTCTAATTGGATTTAAATTTAGATTTTGTAAGATTACATCAGTATTCATTTTTTTATTTGAAGACTATTGATATGATGACTATCCATGCTTAACCATTTACCACCTGTGTTGTGACCTTGGGCAAACTGGCTAACCTCTCTGGACCTCAGTTTGTTCATTTGTAAAATGAGGAGGTTGAAATAGATTAACTCTATAGTCTCTTCCAGCTCTCCTATCACCTAACTGAACAGCATGGATGCGCCATTTCAAAATGCATCTCATAATTTTCACAAATGATAGTTCTTACCTAGGCTATCATTTAAAAAAAAATGTTTATTTGAATTAAAGCAAATCCTCATCACATGCAGAAGGCTTAGATTAGAACAGAGGACTTCAGAAACACTCGTTAATATTGTCCTGCCTGAAAGAGTCAAAATAAATCTCCTTAAAACTGGGAAGGTCTCTCTGGCAGTAATGATGCAACAATCCTTTTCTGGCAGAATCATATTTCTTCTCCTTCATGGTGATCTCAACAATACTAACATAATAATTAAGGATTTTCATGCTGATGCCCCTACCCAACCTAAGGACCAATTGGTAATGATGCTGTCCTCAGGAGATGTAAAAATCAGATCCATTTAATATTCTCCATTTACTTAATTAAGGTAACATCCAACTCATTGTTTCTAAATACAAATATGTTTTCAAAGAAGCATTTAGCAATACCAAAAGTTCATGCATCAGCCAAATATTAATTCGGCGACAATTTCATGGATTATTTTTTAAATTGGCCATCTTGCATCTAACCAATGTCTACAAATCAAAAAGAATCCATGAGAAGCAATGTAGCATTAAAGAATAGTAGGCTGAATCGCAAGTCCAAGGGACCTGGATTCAAATTCTGCTATAGTTAACTAGGCAGGTAGTTTTGGGGGAGTCATTTAGCCTTTGTCACCCTCAGTCATCCTCACCATCTAGCTATAAAATGGATATGATACTAATAGCTAAACTTCACAGTCTCTCTAGAAAAACCCAAGATGACATAGTATGTTCTTTAAAAAAACCTTGAAGCATTGTATAATTGTCATTTTTTGTTATTTATAGTCTCACCTCTGGAAATACCACCAGAGAAAGAAAAAGATGAGTCAAAAAGAGACCCATGATCATAAATGGCATGTGAGAGGATATAGCATTAGGTCCTTTCTTGACTAGGGTCAGAAGCTACAGAAACTCACATTTGTCCACCCTGATTTCTCATTGCATTCTCATTTATTCCAAGGCACTGGGCCCATTCTACTTTATAATAATTCATCCCCAGAGCATGACATTGACTTGGGAGTTTTACTCCTAAATACTAGAAGTTGGATCAGAACATGTGAGTATCCATTATCTATGCTGTCTTAAATCTCCTGCACAAGCTTGACTGTATTTACCTTCCCCCATTCCCCACACCTGACCTTTGCATGGAACAAGTATGGTTGTTAATGATAGACCAGAGCTGGCTGGACCACAAAATAAAACTGCTCAATAGAGAAACCTCCGCACCATCCCTTGGGCCCACTGGGAGACTTGGCTGCCATTACCTAGCATGGCCCTACCCTCATTGGTCCAATCATTTAGTAGAATTATAGCTTTGGAGGGCAAAGCTTTTTGTAGAGCCAGTTAAGGTCAAAATGCCATTTAGGCCCCAGCTGAAGCTATTCATCAGAATAACATAGAAAACCACATTACCTCTCTTAGCCCTAAAAGCAAACATTTGCATAACACTTCACTTAAGGTAAATCAAATTCATAGCAGAGAGAATTATTAGAGCCCCATAGGCTGATTTCTTTATGAATAATAAAGGCTCATGAGGGACAGGGGGGATGTATCAAGTCTCAGATTTTGGACTTTCACATAGAAGACGTGAAGTGGAAGCCAGAGGCCTGGGGTTCAAATCCAAGATCTAGTACCCATAGGTAAGGCAAAACCCCAATTTTCTCATCCATAAAATGGAAGTTTGGACTGGATGGTCTTGGATGTCCCTTCCAGCTCTCAATCTGGAAAACCAAGAAAAATCTTCCTGCCCTCATGGAGTTTGAATTTTACTCAAATTCTTCCATTCTGCTATTGCTAATGGTGGTCATTCCTCATGCCCACTTTCAACCCAAATGAAACCCCAGAAATCCTCTGCCCTGAAGCTGATTAGCAAAGCCTTTGATGGGATTTACTGACACACACACCTCCAGGTCTCTCCATAGGGTCCTTTTCCCCACAAGCTCAGTCCACATCTTAGGGCTCTCCCATAGAAATCAAGGCAAAATTCTAATGCCAGCACTTCTATATCAGACAAAGAGACTAAAACAAAGCCAAAAAGCAGAGATCAATGAAATAAGAGACTTGCAGATCCCTCTGTTTTCCTGAGACAGTGAGTACTTTCTTTTAAAAAAAGAAAAAACCTACACAAGTTGTTAAACATCAACTGGAGAATGGATTTAAAATAATAATAACGATAATAATAATAATGACAACGATGATGATGACGATGATGATGACAGAACCATTTGCTAAGTGAGGATCCATGTTAGGATGACATCCTTCTAGGCATTTGAGGATTCTGATCTCTTTCTGCCTTTGGAAATAATTTCTTAACAAAAGGCTGCATTTTCATAGACATTCACCAGGGGGGAAATAACTAATCCACCCAAAGGAATTGTGAATAGTATTTTTTTTTTGCATTCACAGCACTCACACATATAAAAATCCAGAAACCTCCTGGCAAACAAATTACATTATTGTGGGTGGCTTCTTTTAAGAGAATAACTTAATGAGAGCCTAAAAGCTTCTCTCTCTTGAGAGCAGAAGGGGCAGGGAGCTGACTGAAGGCAATTTACTGTAGGAAATCATGGCCTAGAGAGCTCATCACCGAGGCCCCTGGAGAGCTCTGCCATTGCAGGTCTTTTTCACCTGCTATCTCTGAGTTCTGTACAGAGTTGATACAGAGATGCGACTGTTTGTTTGTCTTTCATCACTGTTTGGATTTTGTAAAAATGGAGCTCCATCCTCCCCTTGACCTCGGGAGAGTAAGTGGGCACCAGGTCTTTTTTTGGAAGGGCTTGGGCATTATCATCTGTGATGCCAATTTGGGATAGGAAGGGCCTCAGCCAGAGCAATTTAGACTTCTGTGGACAAAGTGGTGAATCACTGGCCACTATCCCTCCTGTAGCCAAACAGGCCACTTCAACAGTTGCTATTGCAACTCCATTTTAGAGGTCATTATGAGCATTGTAAAATGAACATTTACTTAATAATGTACACCTCGATCATCAGCTAATGCAAGCAATTAGTATCCAACATATCTCTGGCTCCTGCTGATTGCCTTTTGGGCTTTGATAGAATTCAAATGAAAAGCAGAACATTAGTATGTAAGAGACATACATCCGAGAATGTCAACTCATGAGCAGAGACTTGGAGAATGCAATGGATGGGTGCTTATCCATAGAATTAAAAACCAAGACAATTGATTCATATACTTAAGAATGTGTTGCCTTCCTGGGTAAAAGAGAAACTCTTTGAGAATAAATATTATTTTATTCTTTCTCTCTGACCACTCAATGACTGGCATATGGTAGGCACTTCATAAACGCTTGTGGTTTGATTGCTTGATAAAGAGGCTTAGAGAAAAGGCCCTTGGCTAGATTAGAAACCAGGAAGTGGAGTATGTTGCTAGAACTAGGACTAGCATTTCTGCTTTCACTTTGAGTTATCAACATATTGATTCAGTCATTTCTAGTTGGGCCTGAATCTCCTTGATTCTAAATTGGGATTTTCCTGGGAGCTACTGGAGCAGTTGCCATTTCTTTCTCCTTCCTTCTTCTGATTTTACAGATGAGAAAGCTGAGGCAAATAGGATGAAGTGATTAGTCCAGGGTCTCATAACTACTGTCTGGCACTGGATTTGAACTCAGGAAGATGAGTCCTCCTGACTTCAGCTCAAGCATGCTAACTACCACACCACCTAGCTTCCTCTATCAGCACATGCATGCCAACATAGAGGATAAAAAGTATGCCTGGCTTCTCACAGTAAACCACGGGATATATGATGTAATATTAAAGCATCTTATTTGAAATTTTCAAAAAGAATAATTTCCTAAGTAATGTTCAGTTTTAATTGTTCTGACCAAGTTCTAGATAAGACTGTCATCCACGCATACATTTATCAAGATTTTATTAAGCAGAGAACTGTATCTGAACTTCATTTTTCATCTTTTTCATTGTTCCAGGCTGTCCCCATGGGTCATTTTCCAGTGTAAACAAAAGACCCCCCCCCAAAGTCTTCAATGCCATCCATGTTACATTGTTCCACCCTTCCTTCCAAATGATGTTGGCAATGGGGCAGTCTTAACCTTTGTGGAAAACTCATCCAGTTTCTAAGTGACATTTTTTTTATTTTTGAATTCACTACAGAATTGTGAAAGCTAGGTTCTGTAACTTACATTCCCTTTAGAACATAACACTGGATTGTTTCATTAAAAGAAGTGGGTTTTATTAGAGGTTTTTTTCTTTAGCCAGTTGCCCAGAAAGTAGGATTGGCATGATGGTATTGCTCAAAGAAATGTATGAATCCAATGATGCAGGTATTTTCTTCCCAATCAATCAACAAAAGCTTATTGAGCATATAATACATGCCACACAGTTAAATGCAAGGAAGGAAGGAAGGAAGGAAGGAAGGAAGGAAGGAAGGAAGGAAGGAAGGAAGGAAGGAAGGAAGAGGGAAGGAAGGAAGGAAGGGAGGGAGGGCGGGAGGGAGGAAGGAAGGAAGGAAGGAAGGAAGGAAGGAAGGAAGGAAGGAAGGAAGGAAGGAAGGAAGGAAGGAAGGAAAACAATACCTACCTTCCAGGGGCTAATCTAATAGCATAGAATGTGACCCATACCAACAGCTTTCCATAAGTTTGAAGAGGGGGTTCTCCCCCTCCCCAACATATTGAGAACACTCCTTAGTTTCTCCTGCCTTCAAGAGAATACCAGTAGAGCTTTCAGGCTGCCTATTGGTTATTTCTCATACTTATCAAATGAAAAATCTCCATGTTAATGTATTTCTTACCAGTTACAGACCATTTCCTGTTATAGGTGAATTCTATTTTTCTTTAAAGTGAATTCCATTAACTAGGTTTCAGTTTGGAATGATATAGAGAGTCTTTATCCAAAATTCATATCCTCCATACATTTGTTTCTCTGATTGATTTCCTATAGTAATGATTGAGCCTAAATAATACAAGGACAAATAACCATCAATAGAGAAAACACCTTAGCTCAGGTGAAAAAGAAATATGCCTTTGACTAAGAAGAATTCGAATGCAATTGCATCCAAGGGTTCTGGGCTGACAACAGGAATACCTGAAATCAGGTTTTATCTCATATATTTTCTAGCTAAGTGGTCCTGGGCAGGTCACTAAATCTCAACATCAGTGTTCTCATCTATAAAATCAAGGTAGTAACAGTCCCTACTACATAGACTTGTGAAGATCAAATGAGATAGTCTGGTTAACTTGCTATAATGCTGAGTTTTAAATGCTGAAAATGCTGCCGTGGCTTTTGCTGTGGCTCTGCTATTTCTGTGGCTATTCCTTCTACTGTTGCTGCTGCTTCTACTATTGTTTTTGCTGCTGCTACATTGCTACTTTTTTGCTACTGTTGCTACTATTTTTGCTACTCTGTTGCTATAATTGCTGCTGCTGTGGCTTCTGCTACTGTTGCTACTGATCCTGCTACTATTGCTACTGTTGCAGATTCTGCTACTGTCGAAGTTACTGCTGCCGTGGCTACAAAAAGACCCAGGTCTCAAGAAAGTTCGGACTGACTGGAGTTCAGTAGATATATTGCCAGAATCTGTCAGTCAGTAGGAAACTTCTTGAAAGTTCTACACTTTAGCTGGATTTGTGTACTCCTACCCCTGGCCTGAGACATGCTAGCTATACGACCTATATGACTTTAACTCTGGTTTTCTTGTTTCCTCATCTGTAAAATGAACTGGAGAAGGAAATGGCAAGCTTCCCTAGGATCTTTGCCAAGAAAACCCCACATAGGGTCACCAAGAGTCGGACACGACTGAATAAAATGAACTATGACAACAAATCCCCAGCCTGGCCTAGAATAATTTTCAGAGGGCCACAGGAAGGGTGTACTCAGGGTTTTATTCTTTTTTTTTTAGGTTTTTTTTTTTTGCAAGGCAAACGGGGTTAAGTGGCCTGCCCAAGGCCACACAGTTAGGTAATTATTAAGTGTCTGAGACCGGATTTGAACCCAGGTACTCCTGACTCCAAGGCCGGTGCTTTATCCACTACGCCACCTAGCTGCCCCTCAGGGTTTTATTCTATGGAGGACAATTACATTTCCAGACATACATGATGAAGAACCACTCCAGACAAGATTCTTCCTTGCTGTGTTCATTAGCTATAGAGAGTATCAAGCTACTGCTGAGTGATAAATCAATGGTTCTAGTTCTAGCAGTCAGCCAGGTTTCCTTACAAATTCTAGTCTTTGATTTTGAAATATGATTACACTCTTCACATGAGGTCACATTTATTGATATGCTAGATGCAAGAGGAGGTTTTTTAAAAAAGTTTTAGGCTAAGGTCCAATGAAAAGGATGCTTTATTTATGAAGGATGAAAAGAATTCATGAATATAGGTTCTCATTCCGAATGTAAAAACCAAAAGTCATCATAGAGATCTACAGTATGAAAAGGTCAAGAATTCTTCTTAATAATGTTAGCACAGACACATAAGACTCAACATTTTAAGAATGATAACTAGAAGCAGACTCTGAGAACCAGGGTTGCAACATTCAATGACTTGGGATTAACCCCACTGATGGTTAAAACATTTGTTGTACTTGCTGATGCAGAGAGCCCAGTAAGGTTGCTAGGAGGCCTAGAACACAAAATAATAGTGTGAATCTATACTGTCTTTCATGGCTATGATGGATCAACTCAGAATTCTTAGTTCTGTATTACTCACATCAACTGATGCTTCATGCACCATATTTGAATGGGGTAGAGGATCAGGGGACCTTTAGATTGAAAAAGGGAAGATTCAAGAAGGACATGATCACTTTCTAATATGTTGAAGGAACATCATGTGACCCCAAAGGGAAGAACCAGGAGCAATGAGTACATCAATTCCAAAGAGCCCAACAGACTATCCAGTAGAACTGGCCACTAGGTAGGGCTTTCCCAAAGAAGAATGGACTGACTGTGGAAGTGGGAAGCTTCTGCATCATTAGAGATCCTCAAGCAAAGACCACATGACCATTTAGTCAGATAAATCTTTTTTCAGGGATACATTGGACTTGTAATCAAGCTGCCTTTTTTCATATGGAGAAATAAAAAGTCAAGAATTGGCAGGAGCTTAATGAAAAAAGTGCAAAGAAAGGTGGCTTATAAAGCATCAGTCATCAAAACTGTTTGGTATTTGCTAAGAAATAGAGTGGTGGACCAGTAGAATAGACTAGGTGTAAAAAGCAGGAGAGGATTATAGTAATCTGCTGTTTGATAAACCCAAAGAGTCCGGCCATTGGGATAAAAATTCCCTCTTTGATAAAAACTGCTGGGATAATTGGAAGTTAGTATGGAAGAAACTTAGATTAGACCAACACCTCACACCTGTTACCAAGATAAGATCCAAATGCTTACAGGACATAGACATAAAAAACAATACTATAAGCAAATTAGAAGATCAAGGACTAGTCTACCTGTCAGATCTATGGAAAGGGGAACAGTTTATGACTAAGGAAGAGTTGGAGAACATCACCAAAAACCAATTAGATGATTTCGATTACATTAAATTAAAAATCTTTTGCACAGATAAAACCAATGTAATCAAGATCAATAGAAATGTAGTAAATTGGGAAACAATCTTTACAACTAATGATTCTGACAAAGGACTCATTTCTAAAATATACAGAGAACTGAGTCATATTTTTAAAACAAAAAGCCATTCCCCAATTGACAAATGGTCAAAGGATATGGAAAAGCAATTTACAGATGAGGAGATCAAAGCAATCCATAGTCATATGAAAACATGCTCTAAATCATTAATTATTAGAGAAATGCAAATTAAAGCTTCTCTGAGGTACCACCTCACACCTCTCAGATTGGCCAGTATGACCAGGAAGGATAATGATCATTGTTGGAAGGGTTGTGGGAAATCTGGGACACTATTACACTGTTAGTGGAGCTGTGAACTCATCCAACCCTTCTGGAGAGCTATTTGGAACTATGCCCAAAGGGCAACAAAAATGTGCATACCCTTTGACCCAGCAATACCACTACTGGGTCTATACCCTGAAGAGGTGAGAAAAAAGGGTAAAAACATTACTTGTACAAAAATATTTATAGCAGCCCTGTTTGTGGTGGCAAAGAATTGGAAATCCAGTAAACGTCCTTCAATTGGGGAATGGCTTAGCAAACTGTGGTATATGTATGTCATGGAACACTACTGCTCTATAAGAAACCAGGAGGGATGGGATTTCAGGGAAACCTGGAGGGATTTGTATGAACTGATGCTGAGTGAGATGAGCAGAACCAGAAAAACACTGTACACCCTAACAGCAACATGGGAGTGATGATCAACCTTCAAGGACTTGCTCATTCCATCAGTGCAACAATTGGGAGCAATTTTGGGCTGTCTGCAAAGGAGAGTGCCATCTGTATCCAGTTAAGGAGCTATGGAGTTTGAACAAAGTGCAAGGACTATTCCCTTTAATTTAGAAAAAAACAGATATTTTATTGTCTGATCTTGTTACCTCTTAGAATTCTGTTCTCTTTACGGATATGATTTCTCTCTCATCACACCCAATTTGGATCAAGGTACAACACGAAAACAAAATAAAGACTGACAGAGTGCTATCTGTGGGGTGGGGGTGGGGGAGGGAAGCAAAATTGGGGGGAAATTGTAAAACTCAAATAATATCTTTAATAAAAATAAATTTAAAAAATAATAAATAAATAAATGAAAATAAATAAATCAAGCTGCCTTTTGAACCCTGAGACTTGATGCTTTTTTAAATATTCTAGTTTTTATAATCTTTGTATAAGTTTTCAAACAACATTGAAATTTTTGGTTTGAACAGGAAGTCAATCCGAGGAATGGTTCATCCCATTTCTTGCCCAAAGAAAGTCTTAATTCATATCTTGAACAAGCCACATATGTCATCACTACCCACTTTATGTTTGGGTATCCTCACACATATAAAACTTCCATCAAAATAAGGTCCATTATCATTTATTGGTCTTTAAAAACTAATTAGTGAAAAGAGTTTGAGCTTCCTTCAAAAGAAAATGCTCAAATTGGGAAAATGATATCTAATCAGGTAAAGAATTATTGTGATTATTATGTGTTATTGAGACAAATTCATTCAATTTCTAGAAAAGGCCCAGTGGGACTGGAAGTAACACTAACTACCTATTCTAGAAAAATCTCTTTACTTAGAACAATCAGTCAGCAAGCATTTTTTAAAAGCTTATCACATGTAAGAAACAGTACTATAAACCAAGTATACAAAGAAAGTCAACAGTGGTACAGTGGACAGAGCACTGGCCCTGGAGTCAGGAGGACCTGCGTTCAAACCTGATCTCAGACAGTTAATAATTACCTAGCTATGTGGCCTTGGGCAAGCCACTTAACCCCACTGCCTTGCAAAAAAAGCAAGAGAGAGAGAGAGAGACAGAGAGACAGAGAGACAGAGAAAAAGAAAGTCAACAACACTAACCCTTCTAAGGAGAAGCTCACCCCCTATTGGGGAGGTAACGGGTAAATAAACAGATACATCAAAGATACGTGAAGAATAGGGAGAAGAGGAAGAATTTATTCTAGTTTTGAAGCTTTGGGGACTTTTTGTTACATTTATGTCTGTGAACTCTTTAAAACCATCCAGAAACCACAACCCTTATTTTCTTCATCCTCTATCTAATATTTGATCTCCTGCCTGTCTCCAGGGATGTGTTTATGGAATATTTACATTTTGAAAACACTTGCGGTTATTGATCTTGGTGTTGTAGCCTGGTTGGAGTCTCTCTTCCTAGAAGTTTCCTTCATTTCCATCTTGCTAATTGTCAGGGAAAAAAATGGCAAGGCCACAGATCTTTACCAGTTCATCAGTTTCAAACCCGACTGCAAGTCTGGGAGCCACAAGAGAATGTCAGGTGTATGACCTTGATGTTCCACTGCCAGGGTATGACTCTGCTCTTTGGGCCATTATTTTTAATTGTACCTCTAGACACAAAGAATTGTGAGGGCTTGGGGTGGTGTGTCAGCTTGCCACATTTTTCAAGGAGAAATCAAACCCCAAAAGCAAGTAGTGTGAACTTCCAACAATCTGACAAATCTCAACCTTAAACAGTGTACACCATTTGCTGGGTGCATGCCATATTTTTAGTAGCAACAGAATATGACTTTTTAGGATTGTGGGTAGGCTAGTAGGGCATCACAGAGATTATCACTTCGATAGAATATTTGTTGGGTGCAGAGAAGCCAGCCTCTCTTGCTCATTGTTCATGAAATGTTCCTTAGTCCAGAGAGGTGTACAATGTAAAATAATGCCAGTGAAACACGGATAAAATGTAAAAGGAAAAAAAGTACATTTTCATAAAGGTTTGAATTTTGCTAGCTGTAAAATATGGCAGCTGTCCATGTGTTCAGTAACTCTGTACCTAGGTCTGAAAACCTGAGATATTTGGGATTTCATTATATTTGTCTTGTTCAAATAAATCATGTTTGTTGTTTTTTCCTGGCAGTTGCTTTTCACAAAGAAATCTAAAGTTTTTTGCAGTGAGGACAGTGGTTAGCTTTCAGGTAACCGGAGAACAGAAACAAGCTCAATAATAAAAGAGACTCCTGAAACCTTTCTAGCTCATTCAAGAACAACCTCCATAAGGAGGTGACATCCTTGCTTCTGGGTTGTCACTGATCCTGACTCGTAGGCTCTTGGAGTCGGAAGGGACCGCCCTGGTCATCTGGGTCAAGTCATCCTGAATGAAGACTCCCTTCTCCAGCTCCCTGAGCCAAGAGACACTTGGCCTTTCTCCATTTCAAAGTGAGAAACCCCCACTACCTGTCTGGACTTTCTTCAGAATGCTCCAGGATGAAACTAGAATTACTGCTAAGGGAATTCCTGTCTCCCTCAGGGCTGGGTTGGCATCACTGGGCCATGGAGTATACAGCCCTTAGACACTTAAGCAAACAAGTCAGCTAGGATAGTTAGTAATTGTTTATTAAGACTTTTATATGATGATAAGAGCTGATGTTTTTAAGGTTTGCAAAGGATTTCCAGTAGATCATTTCATTAGACCATCATAAGGCTCCTGGGAGATAGGGTACTACTGTTATCCCCATTTTATAGCTAAGTAAACTGAGGCTTAGTAAATTGTAACCTGTGCCCAGGTTCATCCAATTAGCAAATTTCTCAGAAAGAATTTGAATCCAGGTTTCTCCAATGTTCCCTTCCTAACCATGGGAAGGCTTAACCACATTTCATTTGCTAATTTGTTGATTTTTCTGGAAGAATTTAATGCTCTCTGCCATATTTAGAAAATGGCGCTAAGCACTGAAAGTTTAAACACAAAAGTGAGATGGTTCCTGCACTCAAAAATCCTCTGTTCTGCTCAGAGCGTGATACGTGCCAAATACAAAGTATATGCAAGCTAAAGCAAGATGGTGGGGGCACTGGAAACTGGGTTCTGGGGGAGAAGAGAGATGGAAACTAGGCAGGACTCATGGAGAAGTGGCACGAGCACCATTCTTGGAAGGAAACAGAAGGGGGAGGCATGAGGAGCATGCTGTAATACAGATATGCTGTAATAATAATGTTTGTCCTTTGTTCTTTTTAAAAATTTGTTATTTATTTAAGGCAATAGGTTTGAGTGACTTGCCCTAGGTCACATAGCTGAGCAATTATCAAATGTCTGAGAGCAGATTTGAACTCAGGTCCTCCTGACTCCAGGGCCTGTGCTCTATCCACTGCACCACCTAGCTGCCCCTTGTCTTTCATTCTTGAAGATCATGACATCATCAGAAATGATGATGATCATGATCATGATGATCATGATGATGATAACAATCGCATGAATTGGGTTTGAGCGAGGGGAGCTTTGCCTAGTCTCCAGCCTCACTTTCTCCTTCAGAGCCATCTGGGTCCAGTGGTCAGATAGGAATCAGGATGACTGGAGATGGCCCTGGATGTGAGGCAAGCAGGACTGACTTGCCCAAATTCACATAGCTAGTGAGAGTCAAGTGTCTGAGGCTGGATTTGAACCCCTCTCCTCCTGACTCCAAGGCCAATGCTCTATGCACTGCTGCTAAAGCATGATAAGAGGACATGGAAGGTCATGGATAGAAAACAGGAAGTCAGTATGATAGGAATCTGGAATGAGAAAAGAGACATCCTATAGCATGGACCTGGAGTGTCTGGGAAGCACCAGATAGAGGGGGCCTTCTAAGACCAGCAGCAACAGTGGCTTAGCATGAATAAGCTAGATGGTACAATGGTCAGAACATTAAGATTGAATTCAAATCCTGTCTCAGCTACTTAGTGACCATATATGCTGAGCCAGTCATTTATTCTGTCTGTTTGAAAACTGGAGGAAGAGGACTAGGGGTGCTCAAGGTCCATTTTAGCCAATTACTCTGATTAGAGCACTGCTGCTTACTATCTGGATGGCCTTAGAGAAGTCATTTCCATCTCTGCAATTCAGTCTCCTCATATGCAAAATGAGGGACTTAGGCAAGGTGGCACAGAGGATAGAGCACGGGACCTGGAGTCAGGTCTTAAGTTCAAATTCAGCCTCAGACACTTAATTAACTGTGTGACCTTGGGCAAGTCACTTAAACCTACTGTCTTGTAAAAAGAAAAAATGAATAAATTCTATGGATTTTCACTTCTTCTTAAAGGTAATTTAAGCCCATCACTCCTTTTGTCTTTATTTCTGCTTTGCTAGATGGGCAGATCCAAAGAATCGATGGCTTCTATGACCTGAGTTTGAATCTATGCTCTGCAACTCACTATTGATGTGACTTTGGACAGCTTACCTAATACCTCTCCTCCATCAAATGAGAGAGTTGAAAGAGATGAGCCCTGGGGGTCCCTCCCAGTTCCCGATTTCAGATCCTCCGACTTCACTATTGGACACTCTTGACTCGACTGAATAAGCAGAGTGGCTGATGTCCAGAAGAGCCTCTCCTTTGCCGGCCAGAGGTGGAGCTTGGTGAGCCTCCCCACCCTTGGGTGGCCACAGTCCCATTAAAGCACTCAGCCAGTGAAGACTTCCACACATTGCAGTTTTCAAGGCAGGCTGCTGAGGGTCAAAGCAAATGACTCCAGCCCAGCTCCAATCATGAGAGTTAAGTTGAGAGAAGTAGGCCAAACTCAGGCTACTTGGCTAGCAATAAAAGCCCAATGTTGACATCCACTTTTCCAGGGGGGAAATTTCTGACTGAAGAGGGGAAGGCTGGGAAAGCCTGGGTCTCTGGGGATCTGAAGCAGCTGCATTCTAAGTGAATCACAGTTGATGAACTATCCCCTCAGGTACCCCAGCAAATAATAAATTAGGAGTGCTTAACTGAAGGCTAAAAAGAAGGCATCAACCTAATTTCCCTGTATTTCCTATTGAGTACAATTTTGGCAGCATCCCCAGAGGAGCAAAACTGGACCACTTGGGGGGCCTTTCATATCTCTACAACTATATTGTCATAGGACTCGTGAAGCAGAGTGAGCTCACCTAGCCACCTGGTGAGAGGGGAGAGCTCTGGGCCTGGGCTCAGGGAGACTGAGGCACAGATCCAGCCTTTCCCCCTTGGTGGCCCAGGGGCCATGAGCAGGGCCTTGACCTGCCTTAGCTTCAGTGTCTTCATCTTCCATCCAACTTGACAAGCTTTTGGTTTTTCTTGGCTCTGTTGGAACGTAAAGGCCTTAGGGGAAGAAGCGTCTGTCTCTCGGAGTCTCTTAACACTCAGGATGGGGTCTGGTGCATAGTGAGCATCTGAGAAGTGCTCTCTCTATCTCCATATAGATTAAATATGAGAGAGACAGAGAGACAGAGAGAGAGAGACAGAGACAGAGAGAGACAGAGAGACAGAGAGAGAGACAGAGAGACAGAGAGACAGAGACAGAGAGACAGAGAGAGAGACAGAGAGAGAGAGACAGAGAGAGACAGAGAAAGAGAGAGAAAGAGAGACAGAGAGACAAAGAGAGAGAGACAGAGAGACAGAGACAGAGACAGAGACAGAGAGAGACAGAGAGAGAGAGAGACAGAGAAAGAGACAGAGAAGTGAGAGAGGGAGGAAGGGAGGGAAAGAGAAAGAGAAAGAGGGAGAAGGAGAGAGAAAGAGGAATGGAGGAGGAGAGATGAGGCAGAAGGGAGAGGTCTTCAAGGTCATAAAGAACTGGGTTCAAGTCCTGCTCCTGACACAAGCTGGCTCCCTGGCAATTTGGGGCAGAGCAGTTCATTTCTCCGGGCCCTCAGCAGTTCTCTACGTTTGTAAATTACAGTGAGCTGCCAAGATGCATCGATGGATTCTTACTAGGAGTCTTGTCCTTGCCCCTTTTAGATGTTCCAGGTATTGCAGTAGGTGCTATGGCTGCTAAGGGGCACTATAACATACAGAGCACTGGATCTGAAGTCAGGAAGACCCCAGTTCAAATCCAACCTCAGACTCTTCCTAAGCAGTGTGACCCTGGGCAAGTCACTTAAGCTATATGCCTCAGTTTTCTCATCTATAAAATAGGATTCATAATAGCTCCCAGGGCTATTATGAGAATCAAGGCAGAGATGACTTACAAAGCACTTGATATACAGTGTTATATTAATGCTAGCTATTGTCATGATGGATTCAGAAAGGCAATAGTCCCTCCTTCCCATGCCACCTTATTCCCTCCACCTTTCCTAGTAAGATGATGTAGAAATAGATTGAAAAAGTGATTCATGAGAAACAGAAAGAACTAAACAAGCTAAAAGAATGTTTTTTTAAATGAAAGCAGCCAGGTAAGTCTCCTCGTCTGGGATTTCTCTGCATACTCCAAGCTCACATGAGCCAGTCTTTGCTCTCCTTCCTGGTTGCAGATGGATTTCAGGTTTGTGTTTCATCAGGCAGCAAAGCACCCTTCCCAGTATCCCATCAATTCGGGGGGAAATGATGATCAATTCCAACAATATGACTGGTGAGACCATGGAGGAAAAGGAGGTCCAGTTGAAATGCTAGTCAAACCAAGTCTGTAAGTGAGGCCAGGTAGTGAGAAAGGGCCGTGAGAAATGCAGGAACTTTACCTACCCTTAGACAAGTGTGGGCTATCCTGGGAAGTAGAGGCTATTATTATCATCATTTTAAAGATGAGGAAACTGAGACAGACAGAAGTATAATGATGTGCCCAGGGTCACACAGCTAATAAGTAGCTGAAGCTGGATTTGAACTCAGGTCTTCCTGACTCCATGCCCAGGACTCTGCCAATGTGCCACTTAGCTAGATTGAGGAAGGATGTTAATAATTGATCTAAATCTATGGAAAACTTCCTTCCACGGTCTTAATATTTAGCTAAAATTATACATGAAAGTAGCAGCTAATAAAAAGATCTGGTAAAACCTTCCTGCAATGAGATCTATTACTCATTACATTTTACAAATGACACCCCCAAATTTCCTAGAGGTTGAAGGACCTGCCCAAGAATGAAGCACATCCTTCAGAAAGGCTTCAGTCCAAATTCTAGGTCCAATCCTTTCTTACTGAAGGCTTTTAGAGCAGGCAGCCTCTGACCAAGGAGACAGAAAACTCTCCTCATGTAGTGACCACTGGAGGGTTTCAGGTTTTGCAGTGGGGCGTTTGAGGGGAGAGGGGGAAGGATGAGTCTGTTTGCTTTGAACCAGATAAGCAGAGGCCAGAGGATGGAGGGAATAAATACAGCAGGAAGGAATGTGACAGGGAGGGAAGATAAGAAGGTTTCCCATTAGTCTTGAGTTGCCTACAAGTCCAGTCAGAAGATATAACTGCTCCAGGTGGCAAGCAAGGAAACCCCACATTTATGGCTGCTCTTAAGGGGCAGGGGTCCTCAGCTGGTTTTATTTTTGTCAAAATTCTTGCTCTGTAAATTACAAACATGGCTCTCCAAATTATGAGCTGGACAGTTTGGAGGCAATCTGTCCAACCTCCTCATATCATGCAGAAGGAAACAGAGTCCCAGAAAAGTGAACTGATGGACCTGAGACCAAACAGCTTTGGGATCCCATCAATACATGCTCCCTGCCATCCCCTGGGCCTTTCCCCACTGACTCTATTTGCACATGATAATTATAAAGCTATAAAAGGTAAAAAACAAAAAGGATCTTGCTTAGGACTAGTGACTAGATGGGTGGTTTCATAGAGATAAGGGTACCTCTAGATTTGGTTCATGGACCTTAAAAGGTTCCTCCCTCAGAAATCATGTTGTCTGGTGCTGCCAAGGCAACATAAATGGGACTCAAAATTCAATTCAATTAGGAGTCTTTTAGGGGTGAATAAATTAAATGTCTGAACAAATTTAGCAGGCTAATTTGTACATTTTGACCCTGTGGCACAGTTGGAAGAGCTCTGACCTTTAATTCAGGAGAATCTCAGTTCAAATCCTGTCTCAGACACAAGATGCATGCTCCTGAAGTGCCTTAACATCGATGAGGCTCAGTTTCATCATCTGTATAATAGGAATATTATGTCACAGATTGTGCACAAGATGCCTCAGAAAGGGCTACCGAAATGGAGTTAGTATTACCAACTTCACTAATGTAAGATGATGCTTTCTCAGCAACTGGCAGCTTAATGAGCTGTGCAGAGTTCTGAGAGGTGAAGATATTCCTAGGATCAGTCATTTGTCAATTTGTGTCTGCATCAGGATTTGAACTGATATCTTCAAGTCTCTATACCTGGCTCTCACCCACTGTACCACTCTCATTCCTTTTTTTTTCTTCTCTTCCTCTCCCTTCTCTTCTCTTCCTCCTTCTCTTTCGCCTCCTCCCTTCTTTCTTCTTCTTCCTTTTCAGAAATCCCTTCCTTCTAATTTGGATTTCACCTGCCTCTGATATTCAGTAACTGTGTGACCACGAACAAGTCACCTCACAGGGCTGAACCTTAGATTCTTCCTCTGTAAAGGGCAAAGGAGGGGTCCTCTGTGAATGAGAGCATAATACATTGAATTGAATGGATAATTAAATTTAATCTTGGAGTCAGAGGAATTGTATATGAGTCTCTCCTCTGACACTTTCTAGCCATGTCACCCTAGACAAGTGACTTAACCCCTAATGCTAACCTTCTCTGATTTTCTTCCCCCAGGAGTTTCTGTACCAGTGTAGCCTCAGTATAACTGCTATTCTTCTCTTCCATCATCTTTCAAACAGAAGTACAAATAGGACTGCCTTGGTATGAAGGAGGCAGATGAAAGATGTATCTAAGGACTCATATATGGACCATGTGCTATTTTGCAGTAAAATGGTGTTTGGATTGTATATTATATATTCCTATATCAGTTGTTATTATCTTCCCTGCCTATTAAAAAGACTAAACCATAATTTGCTATTAGATGCTTCAGGTTTAGGAGGAGTGGATAACATTTATGGAATGAACAAATACTTAGAAAAGAAAGGAAAAATAAATTGCTCTGTGAATTGAACCTAAAAATGTGCCTGGATTTCTTTCAGAGGATTTCCAAGGCTTAAGTTCCTTGTGCCTTAGAGTTAATGAGTCAGAAACCAAACCGTATAGTCTTGTCCCCCCTTCCCCCCCATGCCTGACTCAAACAGAGCTTTCCATTTGTTGCCTTTGCTTTGTCCTTGGACAGCACGAATTTGTAATGTTGGCAGCTGCTTATTTCAGGATGAATTTGTAGGGTTTGTTTTTCCTTGACCTAAATCAGAGTTCACTTCTGCTTAATTCCCTTTTTTATCTCTGGCTGGCTCCCTCACCTGCGCAATCGCCTTTTCCTTGAAAAGTGGAAGAAGCAGCTCATTGAACTTGCATCTGGGTTAAAAGAGGGGCCAGCCGGCGTGAGTCCGCCTTGGGAATTAGCCATCTTGAAAGAACTTCCCCACTTCTTTTGATGGATCGTGCCAGCCAACAGGCTGGCCCTCTTAAGTTGCACCATTAGGAAGAGAGTGTTCAGGTTTCTTTACTATTTCCCAATAAGACAAGGTGCCCACCTTTGGTCATTAATCCATCAAGATCCTCTCTCTCTCTCTCTCTCTCTCTCTCTCTCTCTCTCTCTCTCTCTCTCTCTCTCTCTCTCTCTCTCTCTCTCCCCCCTCTCCTCTCCTCTCCTCTCCTCTCCTCTCCTCTCCTCTCCTCTCTCCTCTTTCTCTGTCTCTCTCTCTTTGCTTCTCTGTCTCCCTCCCCTCCTCTCTCTGTCTCTCTTCTTTGAGAAATGCGGATATGCAAACTTTACCAAATGTTGCATTTGTGCAGACATAAAACCAGAATTTGGTTTTCACTTAAGCAGTTAATATTTGTTAAAAAGAAAAAGAGGAAAAAAGCATGTCTCCAGAAGCTTCTCCCCTCTGCCCCAAGCCTACCCAGGCTACATTAACTCCGTTTGGTTATTAAAAGTGGCTCAGGTTCTGCAGGCTCCTTTGGGAAATGGCTGCTTTCTTCCTTAGCCTGTGACTTGTAAAACACACAAAAGGAGCTGGCCCTTCTCCCTGCTCTAATCAGAGAAATGCAAGAGGAAGAGACTTGGGCTGCATCTCTGAAGCGGTTATGATGTGGATGAAAACTTCTCTCCCCTAGAGACAGAGTGAAGTAGGGGCCTTGCCTTAGTGATCCCCTGAGGCCTAGCAGCATGGGCTGGCACATATGTGTGTGTGTGCATGCATGTATTGGGGGAGGGGGCAGTGCACAAGTGAGAATGAGAAGAAGCCTTCTTCCTCATATCCCTGGAGGTAACAGGGCTGGCGAACAGATTGTTGACAGTGAGCTCTCTGTCCCACAGGCATGCAAGCTGGGGCAACACAGCCAGAATGGGACCTCAAGCCAAAGGATGGTTATGGTTTCCCTACTGTGGAATACATTTTAGCCAAATGGGTAAATAAGGGAAGAAAGAGAGAAGGCTTTTCTTTCTTCTTAGGTCAAGAAAGTTTGGCCTTCACATGTCAACTTTCTTTCTGCTTATCTCCTTCTCTCCTTTTCAGGCTTTTCTCTTGTCCTCCATTTTTCTGGGTTCTTTTTTCTAATTCTCACTCTCTGATCCTTTTTGCAAGTTTCTTTTAAATTTCTCCTTTCTACTCTCTCTACTCCTCACTTTCTTTTCTTCTTTCTTTCCTCATGCCTTTTTCCCACTCTTTTCTCTTTCTCTGGGTCTGACTCTCTGCTGTCTCTCTATCTCGGTCCGTCTCTGTCTTTGATAATCATTCTGCTCTCTTTTTTATCTCTCTTTTTATCACCATCTCATCTCTGGTCTCTCTGGCCTCCTTTCTGACTCCTTCCTCTGACTCCATGTCTCTCCCTATTTCTTCTCCTCACTATTGCTTGTCTTTTTCCTCCCTTCCCCCACCCCCACTTCTTCCTGCCCCATCCTCTTGTTTCAATGATGCTGAGAAAATCCTCATGAGTAAAAACAATGCAATCTTTTAAACATTAAGATACCAAAATTGTTGTAAGAAAATAACAACTCGTGGAAATTGGCAGCAGCATCACCAGAAAGCTCCAAGGACACTCCACCGAGCACCAGCCTCGTGAATGTAAGGGCTGTGAAGGACACAGGGAGATTATCTTAGCTATCTTTCTATCCCTCTCTACAGTGAAACTCTACTTGGATCCCCTCAGATGAGAGTCTGCCTTTAGGGGGGATCAGACAGAAGCAAAAACTTTCAGTCCGAGGGCTTTCTTCCAATAAGCACTCCCCTTTCTGAGGTTGCAAATTTCCCTCTTACTTCATTTTGCTCTGAGCTTAGATTTGAAACCCTCCTCCATGGTCTGAAATGACAAAGCCACTTCAACCTGCCATGCGTACTGAGGGACCATGTTGTAAACTGTCTTTAACAAAAAAGATAACCAGGAACTCCATCCGGGGAGCTGCTGAGATGCAGTTAATGGTTTTCCTTATCCCCTGAAAGTGAATTAGGAGGTTTAGTGAGTGTATTTATCTGAACGGGAGCAGATGTGCCTGACTAATAGTATTGCGCCGCCGTGGTCACGGCTAACTCCCTGCCGAAATGTTGGCGCTCATGGAAATGTACTTTGCAATAGACACAGTGCTGATTCAGGCTTTAAAGAGAGAGAAAGGCAGCCAGCAAGGCTTGGGCCTGGAGTTCCTGTTCTCAATGATGGGCCAATGCCC
Organism: Macrotis lagotis; assembly: GCF_037893015.1. NCBI lineage: Eukaryota > Metazoa > Chordata > Mammalia > Peramelemorphia > Peramelidae > Macrotis > Macrotis lagotis. Next base: position 7,378,844 of record NC_133659.1, read on the forward strand.
AGGGTATTTCTTCTTACCTATAGGAGCTGAGGAGACAGGCATGGCTTTCTGAGTAGATAGCAGGTGGGCAGCTAAGGTTGTACAATGGACAGAGCCCGGGCCTTGAAATCAGAAGAATGGGAGTTCAACTCCAACCTCAGACACTTGCAACTTACTAGCTGTGTAACCTTGAACAAGTCACTTAGCCCTGATGCCTCCCATCCAGGGCCATCTCCAGTTGGTCCCTTCCTATTTGTTCACTGGACCCAGATGGCTCTGGAGGAGAAAGGGAAGCCAGTGACCTAGCACAGCATCCCCCTCACTCAAATTCAGTTCATGTGCTTGTTGTGGCATCCCCTTCTGATGTCATGACCTTCTTCAAGAACAAAGGGCAAGTGTAGCATGGAAACAGTAAAGACTAATAGAGTGCCTTCTATGGGGAGGTGGGGAGAGGGAAGTGAGATTAGGGGGAAATTGTAAAACTCAAAATAAATAAATAAAACAAAAAGAACAAAGGACAAACCATCAGCAGATAGCAGGTCCCAGATGATGATGATGATGATGATGATGATGATGAGAATGATAATACAGACAATTAATTCTAAGGATGATTGTTGACGATTGATGATGATGATTAACAAAAATATAGAAAAGAGAGCTTAAAAGTGGGAATCAAGAAGGGGGTAGAGAAGAAGGTACTTGGCAAACTGGAGAGAATATTCAGCAGAATCAGGAGTATAATATGGAGAGGAATGAAGATATGGTTGACCTGGGTCAACTTCTGAAAGGAAAGAGACTATTAGAGAGAGAAACTAGACTACAGAGTGTAAAATCTGGAGTGGATCCTCCCCGGGGGGGGGGGGGAAGGTTTAGGGGGGCAGCTTGGTGGCATAGTAAATAAAGATAAGCCCTGGAGTCAGGAAGACTTGAGTTCAAATCCATCAGTCACTTAATCCTATCACCTTGAAAAAGCCAAAAAAAAAAAAGGTTTACAAGGGATTGGGAGAAAAAGAACAAGGAGACATTCATTCTGGAGAAGACTGGAGGACAGATGGATGATGATGATGACTGTGATGTGATGAGAGAAGGAAGTTTAGTATAATGGATAAAGAATTGGCCTAAGATGGATCAAGTCCTGCCTTTGACACTGACTCTGGGAAAGTCATTTAAGCTTTCAGTATTCTAGATAATTCTCCTTCAGACTAAGAATGACAGAATAGTTGCTGTTGTGCTCTGCTCTGATAGATAGTAATCTGTAATTATATGCTGATGAAATCATAGGTGCAGAGGATGATAGCAACCCTGATGATGACCATAAGCATTTAGGGATGCTTACATTTTATGTTTACAAAGCATTTTAAATATGATAGACCATCCCTGGTTCTCTGGTTGGATCCTTTGAAGAAAACCTTACCCAGGTAAAAGGAACTATGTGTCTATACTATTAAAACCAGACCATAAGTATCCACCAATGGGATTGCCTTGATGCTAGTCAGTTAGCAGATATAATTACCATAATTTAAAAAAGACATTTTCTGAAATACCATTATAAGAAAAGCAGCAACTGAATATTTCCTCCCTCATAAAATCTGGGGGCACTTTTCCATAAATAGGAATATCAAAGAGAAGATTAGATACATAATATTAAGAAGTGAAATGGTATGCATGTTGGGAAGAGGTGATTCATACTCTAATGAAGCTGAAGGGCATTAGGTGCTTCTGTACCAATTTTGGTATTTCAGCCTCTCAGAACAGGAGCTTAACTGAATGCAGTTGGACATGTTCAGGTGGACTCTGAAGGGATCTCAGGGTCTCCTCAGAACCATAGAATTTCAGAGTTAGAGCAATGACCCTGTGAAGTAACTGTTACTCTTATTCCCTGTGAGGAAATTGGGGCAAACAGAGGGTAAATGACTTGCTCAGGGTCGTGAACTTGTCTCCCTGACTCCAGACCCAGTAGTCTATCTCCTGTGCTTCCAATTGCCTTATGTTGAAGAGAAGCTAGATCCCCCCCAAGGGGAAGGGAAGCTTGAGCACACTCTAAGAGGCCATCAGAAAACTGCCCCTTACCTATGGGTAAATGAGGACCTCTGCATGAGGACTCTAGGAAGAGGAGAAAAGGAATATCTAACCTTTGACCATGTGTTCTAGTTGGCCCACTGTCCCCTAAACTCTAAATGCATCTGTGGGAAAAATCCCTTGTGAGATTCACTCTTGCTCTACCACCTCGCTAAAGACCTGTTTCTAAAAGCTAATAAGATCTTGGTTGGCTAATTGATATCAGCTGATTGCCAATGAACGGAGCACAACGATGGGGGCCCAGGAGTCATAGTTAGTAGCACCACCTCTTCCCATCCCGCAGGATTAAGTCTAGAAAACAAATGAGAGACATATTGCTAAGGTCTAGAGACAACCTGCTAATGCTTTTCTGAATTTGGAGAATGAGTCCAGAGTATTCAATCTTTAAACACACACACAAATATTACATATATATACACAGTTTCCAAATATAGTCCAATATATTATTGTATATATTGTCATAGGTGGTTGTAGCTCAGTCATTTCAGTTGTGTCTGACTCTTTGTGTTCCTACTTGGGGGTCGTTGACAAAGATCCTCGAGTGGTTTGCCATTTCCTTCTGCAGTTGAGGAAATAGGAGGCAAACAAGGTTAAGTGACAGTGACTTATCCAGGATCACAAAGCTGGTAGGGGTCTAATCCCAGATTTGAACTCGGGTCTTCCTGACTCTGAGTCCAAGGCTTTATCCACAGTACCCTCTAGCTGAATATGTGTATCTGTGTCTTTGTGTCTATTATGAGCAAGTGTATGTGTGTGCATATATATATATATATAAATATATATTTTTTTCATAATCCATGTTTAAATCTATTATGAGAATAACTGACTCCCCACTCTAAGCTTTGGTTTCCTCTTTTGTAAAATGAATTGTCTAGATGATCCTCACCTCAGCAGGATTGCTAAGAAAGTCAAATGAAACAAGGCACATTAGGTTCATAGCAAACACCAAAGTACACCGATGTTCTCTGACTGGAGGCACACCTGCCTGGTCCTGCCCCCAACTTCTCCTCTGACTTTGAGCACCTTCATCTCACCAGGCCTCTAGCAGAATGAGGAGGCTGCATTCAGTGACCTCCGAAGCCTGCAGGAGCTGTAAAACTTCACAGTTCCATAACTTGCTCCCTGTATTTTAGTGTGGAGTAACGGTGTGCTTTGGGAGGATTCCAGCCTACCATAAAATAATGAAAGCCTGTAGTTGCTTTATCGCCTTTGTTATTCCCCTCACTTTCTCCTCTAATCTTGATCTTATGAACTGGAGAGACATAAACTTACACAAGCAGAAGCAAATTACCAATACATCTCCGTAAACTGTCTTTAATATCTTCATGCATGGACACTCCATTGCTCCCCAGGGAATCAGGGTTCAAAGATGGCCTCCCCAGCATCGAGGTGATGATTTTAGGAGCTAGGAATAGTTGAGCCCTTATCCCAGTCCCCATCACTGACACACACCCTGGAGTCTGGGACAGAGGGAGATAACCACACCCCAGAGGAGATGAGAATTCCAGGGCAAAATTTGCAATGAACTTGGGAGATTTGATAGGTGGAAGTCAATGACTACTATGATGGAGACCAGTCTGGTCAAGTGGTCAGAACAAAGGCTTGGTCTGGAGATTCAAAAAGATGGTTGCAAAGGTATCTTCATCCAACATACTTATTTTTGTTGGAGTCCGGACACATCAGTATTAACCATAATGGAATAGCAAATATTCCTAGAGATCAGCATATGCTTCAGATCCACAATTATGCATGTGCCTTCCTGTGACTTTTCCCTTTCTGCATTTTAAAAATTCCATAGGTGAAGGAATGATGTTCACACTGAAGGTCATTTAATCAGCAACGAGTTGATAACTCTATTCCACGAATGTGTAAATGAAATTCAAAGCATTAGTATGTATATGCTAAATAAAGCCATATATACTGCAGGGGAAAGGAATGGATGACAGTCGAATATTCCTCCTCACAGAAAGAACTAGTGTCCTCTGTGTTTTAGGAAAGAGAACAAAGGCAGCTTACTCAACAGAAGCAGAGGAGGGGGGGAGCAGGACAATGTGGCCATTTCTTGAGTGGGACTCAAGAGTCCTTTGGCAATTTCACTCTTCCAGATCGGCAAATGGTTTCCCCTCTTCTGATTTTTTGAATTTTCTCCCCTTGCAGGTGGCTTGGCAGATCCTCAGATTTTGCTAATAACTCTAAGGGGAGATTCTACGTGGCTACTTACTCTGTGGATGGTTCTGGGGGCTCCTGGTTGGAGCTAAGAGAATTACAAGACGCTGCAATATCCTTACATGACACTAGTGATATTTCAGTTTAATCCTGGGGCATGAGTGGAGCCGGGAGCAACCATTTCAATTTATATTGCAGTTTACTTAGGCTCAGCACTGGCGAGTTCTCATGAACTACATTAAACCTCTTATAAAAAAAAACTACTCAGAAGGCAGCAAAAGGCAAGACTTTTGTGGGGGTCGGGACACATCTTTTGCCCAAGAAGCCTAAAGTTATAAAAAAGAAATCGATATTTTTGTGCAGTAACTCATACACACACACACACACACACACACACACACATATACTCACACTCAAATTAGTCATCTATAAAATGGAGTCAGCCAGTCGACATTTATTCAATTCACACTATATGCTGAGGACTGTAGTATGTAAATGATTATTAAAAAACAGTTCGAGGAATATATATTCTAATGGTGGAGACACCATGTAAATTTGAGTATAAGCAGAGTCGATGAAAGAAAATTAGAGGTAGGGAAGGTACTAGAAGTTGATGATGCCAGGAAAGCCTTTCCACAGCAGGTCAATCTTGAAAGAAACCAAGAGTTAGAGGTGAGGGTCAGGCATGAGGAATAACCAATGCAAAAACATGGAGGTGGGAGATGACATATCATGTTCAAGGAACCACAAGGCCAGTGTTTGCTAGTTAATGCAAATCACTATCAAATCTAATGCATTTCCAAATTTGAATGAGCTTATTCTACTATTCCTTTAACAATCTATGTTTCCAGGGCCATCTAGGTGGTACAGTGGATAGAGCACTGGCACTAGAGTCAGGAGGACTCAGGCTTTTAATAATTGCCTAGCTGTATGACCTTGGGCAAGTCACTTAACCCCATTGCCTTAAATAAATAATTTTTAAAAAATCTATGTTTCCTTTCTATCATAATTGTATCTATTCACAAGTGAATAAACACTTAATAAATAGAGTAGACAAAGGTTTTTAATGTGCTTTAGAAATATTGTCTCATATAATTATGATAGCAACAGTAATACTAATAATGATTGATATTTATATTTATAATAGTGCAGGTGTGTATAATTATTATTTCATTTGATCCTCAAAGTAACCCACAGATGAGGAAACTGAGGCAGGTAGAGGTTAAAGTGGCTTTCCCTGGATCACATAGGTAATTAAGTTTCTGAAATAGGATTTAAACTCGTCTTAGTAATTCTAAGTGAGTGTTCTAGCTACTGCTAGTAAAACTGAGAGAAAGGCAAATGAATTCAAATCAACTTTCAACTCACACCTAGACATAACTGTCAAATTGGAAAGAGAAAAAAAAGTCTTTCCTCGTAGTAATTGACCCAGAAACTCTTAGGACTAGAGAGAAAGAGAAAAAAAATAAGAAAGAAAATTGTCAAATTGGAAAAAGATGACAAAACATGAGAATAGTCCATTCTGGAAGTAATAATGGAAAGGCATGGGGAATTTTTAAAGAATGAGGGGAGGAGGGGTGGCTAGGTGGTGCAGTGGATAGGGCACTGGCCCTGGAGTCAGGAGGACCTGGGTTCGAATCCGATCTCAGACACTTAATAATTACCTAGCTGTGTGGCCTTGGGTGAGCCACTTAACCCCGTTTGCCTTGCAAAAACCTAAAAATAAAGAATGAGGGGAGGCTGATCATATTTGTAGGCATCTGGGAAGGAACTAGCAAATAAGAAATTGAAAATTAGAGAGAAGATGGATGATAGAGGATTAATGTTCCAGAAAAGTTGAAAAGGGAGGAAATTGAGGAAATATGTAGAACATCCATTTCTTTCTTCATCACATACTGGAGGAAGGTCAGGAGCAGGAGGAGGAGGAGGAAGAGGAGAGGATTGGAGTGTTCTGATGAAGGGTTTCAATTTTCCTGGTAAAAATATAAGGGAATAGCCTCAGCTGGGGTGTAGGCAGAGACTACAATGGGAGCCTCAAGGAGAGAGAGGCGGTTTGGAACTCAGGCCAAGGTCCTTGGCTTAATTACAGAAGCCCAGAGTGGTTTAGGGACTCATCCAGTATCACCCATGAATTTAGTGAGCAAAAGTGGAAAGCTTTTTCTTGGATTCCAATTCTGCTTTTCTCCTTATTGCTCCACACAGACCCTCAAGATCCTCAAGATATTTTAATTTAGCACTTTCTGACTGTTCAAGAAAGACCCGAGACAAAGGATCTTCATTCTTCCCTAGATCATCGACCCCACTGGTAGTCTCATGTGAAAAATGTACCCTGCGGGATGCTGTTGATAAATGAATAAAATGAAAGGCATAGAGAGGATCCCAAAGAAATCAAACAGGCTGAAGTAGAATTATCAAACTATTAAAAAAACAAAAACAAGTTCCCAAGTCCCAGGTGAAGAAGCCCTGCTACATGAACTAGTGCTTGGCTTTCATAGCTATATTCCATTTGTCAGTCACTGCTGGGGTTTGGGGAGGGACATAGAGAAAAGGAGAGAATGGGAGTGTGAGGGAGGGAAGATGAGATGAGCAAAGGGGGGTGGGAAGGAGGGAGAGGGAAGGAGGGGGAGGTTGTGCCTTAGAATACAGAGCACAACATAACCTCCCTCCCCGTGACTAACACCACCATCCCACACTCGCTGCCACACACTAAATCACAGCACCCCTACCAAGCTGGAAAATCTAACTCTTCTCCACCTGCTGGGTTTTTTTGTCCAGACTCCTGAGGTTTCAAGCTGCTAGCCTTCCCATGCATGGGGCTGGTTCTTGTAAACATCCCCTGCCCTCTCCACATGCTAATTCTCTGAACTGAATCCCCAATTCAACCGTTATGTAAATCACCTAGAAAGTTAAGCTGTTTCAGCCTAATCTGGCCATTTGTTTTTCTCAGAATACCGAACACCAACCCTGAGGATAGAGAATTTCAATAATTTTAGATATTCAAACACTGGAATGAATTGGTGATCTCATGAATCAATATGTTCTCTCCCGAGATGCAGATTCCAGCCTATCCATGTGTGGCCATCCATGCGCTCTTGCCTAAGTTCTCCCCAGGAATTTGCCCAAGGAGATTTATCCACCGTATGACAGACCTTCCTAGCTTGCTCCTGACATCATAAAGGTACCATCAGAACATTGTCACCAGAGAACTGGCACCTTCCACTGTCTCTGTGAGGCTGAGGCGTCTTCCCACCCTCCACTTCCCTGAGGCCATGTCACTCTTATTTTTCTTGGAAGATATTTTTTGGTTACATGTCTTAGCCTGCTCTCACTTGCCATGTTTTTGTTCTGTTGCTTCAGTTATGTCTAACCCTTTGTGATTCCATTTGGAACTATCAAAGATACTGGAGTGGCTTGCCATTTCCTTCTCCAATGTATCCATTTTGTCTGGAAATCAGAGATTAAGTGACTTGCCCAGGATCATATAGCCAGAATGGGACTGAGGATGGATTTGAACTTAGGTCTTCTGACTCTGGACCCAGTGCCTATCCACTGAGTGGCTGGCTCCCTCACTTGCCATACTACTTTCCATGGCCTTTTTCATAATGTTTATTTTGTATTATCTAGAGACATTTGTGCCCCCCATCTTCCAGTCATCCAACAATGGAAGAATATTGCTATTCAAAAGATAGACTTGATTTCTGGGAGAATATTAGGTCTTTAGAAGAAAATTACAATTTCCTGGAGGCAATGCAGCCCCTAACCTCCTGGTGGGGCAGGAAGGACTCTGAATCGATCCCAAAAAGTCAGTCCCCTACCAGCCCAAGCTCAGGGTGATTTTCTTCCACCTCTCCATGTTCCCAGTCCTTAGAGCAAGGTCTAAAATTCCACAATCCTGTGAGACCTTTAGGAAATTAGAAGTCAGACTTATTTAATGTCACTAGTTCTTGGCTTTTGTTGCTTTGTCATGATTTACCATTTATACAAGAATACATATATGCCTTTGCTTAACCCACTGGGACATTCCATCAATGGTATCATTACCTCTATTTGACCACAATAAGGCAAAAGCAACATTTTTAAAAATATGAGGCAAGTGGTATTTCTACTCTTAATATAGCTGTTTGTGTGGATGGACGGGAAGGCCTCCTGGTACACCATCAGGTCCCTCCTGGGGAGGTGACCAAAGTGGAGAGGAGAGAGGGATCAAGGTGGGTTTGGGTATGGGGGAAATCCCCAGGGAAGCATCATAGGAGAGAGGGAAAGACGTGAGCCTATTGTAGTTTTCTCTGGACAGGCCACATACCTTGATAGAATCTTGCCACACTGCTTTCCTTAAAGGGAAGGGCATATTGCATTTTTGATTTTGTATGCTCAGCACCTAAAATAGGCACTGAATAAATGTTTGATGATTACGTGCTAATTAAGTTACTTCACTTGTTTCTATCTTGCCTGTGTCCTGAAAGTATTATCTGTCTTTACCTCCCTCTAAATTTCAACAACCCCTGGACAAAGCCCCCTTGTTCTGCCCTAGTTATAGCTCTGATGATAGCTGGAGTTAGGAGAGAGGTGGAAATCATCTAGTGCTATCTCTAGTGGCATAAATACGGTGGAATAAAACCAGTAAAATGAAGAAACCATTATTTAAAATGTGGGTGCTGCTCTTTGTAAGGAAATTAATCCCCAAGCTTCATGGAAATATTCACTGCCGGACTAACTATGAGAACTCTCCAGGGGTAATCCAGCAGGAGAAAAATCAGTAGCAGGAATGTGTAACCTCCCCACAAACACACTCAGAAAAAAATGAGCTTGATTTATCTTTTTTTTTCCTTGGAACAGCCGATTCCATGACATCCATCAGTACTCTGATGCCTCGTGATCCCCTTAAGTGTTCTGAGTACACTGCTGCTACCACGTCTTTCTACTCAAAACCTCTTGGGGGAAAACGGCCCCATGTATCATCTACTTAGTTCTGCTCCATTCACTCCCCCCTGCTGCTGAACTGGGCTCCCAATTGCTTCAGCAAGAGGCTCACCTCACCAGATGCCCTCTCTATCTTCACTTGGTCTCCTAATAACCTCCAAGGCCCTTCTGTGCTTTATCCTCCAGCAGCCTCACCATCAGCTGTCTCTAAAGAACAGGATGGCAAAATTCTGATTCTCCTGGGGGATTTTAATAGAGAATCAGTTTTCAATTTTCAAAACTAACCAAAAGGAAGAAAGACAGCTCATAATCCCACAATCCTCTTGCTGTGTGGGGCTTTGCAATGCACAGTTGCATAGGCATAAATGATATATGCCATTTGTAGACATATAGATATATGGTTATGTATGTGAATATTTGCATGCAACATATATGCTACATGATTTTTTTTATATTTTGCAACTGTAGATTTAGTTTCCTATTTAGATTTTCATTTCAAAAATGGTAAAATTCACTCCTATTCTTAGCTCATAAGTGTATCTCCTCTTAGAGAAGTTACTCATATCTGTGCTGGATAAAAGTAAGAAGCTTGAAAGCAAAAGAAAAGTGGGGGAACCCCTTTGCTGGAAGTGAAGAGAACCAAGTCTAGGCCCAATTAAGTCAAGAAAATATTGCTGCACCCTTAACTTTGTGCCACGTGACTTTGGGGGAATCTCTTGGGTCCTATCTAGCATCCCACAACTTAAAATCAATTAAAATTCATTTAAAATCACTAAGAAAGGGGAGGCTAAGTGGCATAGTGGGGTGGCTAGGTGGCATAGTGACAGAGCAGTGGCCCTGGAGTCAGGAGGGCCTGAGTTCAAATCCTCAGAGCCTCAGACACTTAATAATTACTAGCTGCATGGTCTTGGGCAAGTCACTTAACTCTATTTCCTTACAAAAAAATCACTAAGAAGTTCTGTTGTAATTCAGTAGTTAAAGGTTTTGAGACAGCCAGAAGGTATAATGGATAGAGCACAGTCCCTATAGTCAGGAGGACCTGAGTTCAAATCCTGCCTTACTTAGCTGTATGACCATGGACAAGTCACTTAATCCCATTATCTTGGGGGGGGGGGGAAGAAATGAAAGGTTTTACACTAATCCATCTTTGCAGATTATTTCAAAGTCACTAAACAATCATTTATTAAGGACCTGCTTGGATGTTTAAGGCACTGTACTAGCTATTAAAGTTACAATTTTTTAAAGAAGTCTCTCCCCTAAAGATACATATATTTTACCTGAAAGACCCAATAGATATACAGATAAGTAAAAACGAGGTAATTTGCTGAATAATTACAGAAAAAAATTACTAGTGAATGCAAGGAGCAGGGAGGGAGGTACTTTGTCTAGAAGGTAACATGTGAGTTTGAATTTCTACAAGACAGAGAGGGTTGGGAGCAAGGGGCTGCAATCCCAAATAGGGGATAGAGGCAAGAGATAAGACATAATTAATGGGGAACATCCAGGAGGTAGTTTGCCTGGACTACAGAGTAAGGGAGGAGAGACAGTAGGAAATAATATAAACATTTAGAAGGGAATCAAACTGACTCCATCAGAGGGCAGCTAGGTGGTGCAGTGGACAGAGGACCAGCCCTGAAGTCAGGAGGACCTGAGTTCAAAGCCAGGCTCAGACATTTAATAATTACCTGGCTGTGTGACCTTGGGCAAGTCACTTAACCCCATTGCCTTGCAAAAAAAAAGCTGACTCCATCAACTGGGGAACGGCTCCAAGAAGTTGAGGTATAAAGTTGTGATGGAATCTTACTGGGCTATAAGACATGATGAGCTCAATGATTGTATAAAAACAAAAAAAGACGTCCATGAAAAATGAAGAGTGAAATGAGCATAGCCAAGAGAGCACTGCAAACAAAAACAACAATATTGTTTTAAGAATGACTGTGAACTAATACGTGCTTTTGTCTATCATAAATATCCCAATTAACTATGAAGGGCACATGAAGAAAGATACTATTCAATCCAAAGGAAAAACTGAAAATAGAAATATGCATGAAATGATTTTATAGATACACATACACATTTGTATGCCAAATGTAACCATTTCTAGAGTAGCCAAGGTGGAGGGAAGGGAGAAAAGGGATGGAAAAAAAGGAAAAGAAAGTTACATGATAACTTTATTAATTTATTTAAAGGAGTGACACGTTGTATATGATAGATTTGCAGTTTCATATAGTCATCTTTTTCCCTATTCTAGGATGTTATGAAAATGCTTGTTTTATTTCTCAAGCTCAGAATAAAATAAATAATTTTTTAAAGTAGGGAAGTCAAACTGGGAAGGTCTTTCCATGCCACCTGTGAATTCAATATTTTATTTTAAAGTAGAGATGGCACAAAGACATGGAACAATTTTGAGGATAGGGTGGCATGGTCAGATACATCCCATATGCAGATAAATTCACCATCTATGTGAAGAGCAGATTGAATAAGAAAGACAAGAAGGAAGACCAATGGTGATGATCGCAGTAGTTCCCCTACGAAGTCATAATGGACTGTCCTATGGGAAGTATCTGTGCGAACAGAAAGAAACAAATCCATCTTCCCTTCAATCTCCCACTAAACCAGCTTTCATGTTTAAGTTCTCTTTTACATCTGGTGCCTGTTATTCTTATTTGCTCGCAGCCCATCATGTTCCATGAGTTCTATGAGGCTAAAGCTATTGGCACATCTGAAATAACCTTTGGTGTTAATAAACATCATTTCGGACCTAACAAAAACCAATATACTTATATTTCAGCAAGTTTAAATTTTAATCATTTGTATCAGTCTATTTCTAACCTCCTTAGTTTTATTCACCCCTGAAGTAATTTTAGATAACTGAATTGTGGGCCAAGTGCTCATTGCCATGATAGTAACAATTATGATCCAACAGCTTATGACAAAACTATTTCTATATCTGGAGCTAAATGAACCAAACTAATGCCCTAAGATTTATGAAATGGAAATAATATTTATATTAGACACTGAAGGAAATTGTTAGTCAGACAGAGAATGATAATTATAATATGCATGTAAAATAAAAGTTCTTTGATGTACTTTTATTTTATATCAGATAAAATCAAAGTATAAAGTATGCACAGTATTGTCTCATCCATGAATTCAAACTGACCACTGTCTGGAGGAGCATCTATTGGGGATAGAATACAGTGCTACAGAGGGGAAGATGAAAGAGAGTCATTTTAATAAAAAGTTAAAGGAAGAAAAATATGTGTCTGAAAATGTTGGCTCATGCATTCCTCTTTATTTGGATTAAACATCAGGGATGAAACAGATAACAAAACAATCGATGTCTAGTCTTGGTGTCTCCCTTTATCTCCGGTCCTTCATCCACACCTGGCTAATAAACATCTCTCCTACTGTGATCCTCAGCACCCCAAACCTCACAGGTTCAAAATGAAACTCATCTTCTTCCTGAAACTTCACTATTTGGCAGCTCCTTTCTTTCTCTGGAGGACAACTCATTCCCTCAGTCATTCAGGCTCAATTTTTTTGAGTCATATTAGATTTTTTTCTTTTCCTCACCCCCTCCAATTTATTTAATTATTAAGGCCTATTTACTCTGCCTCCACAGTACTTGGTCCACCTTCCTATACTCACATGGACACAATCTTCACCTGCCACCAGTCTAACCAGCAGAAGTTTGTTGTGAGACCCAAACCAGATCATAACCTAGAGAATTTGATAGGTAAGACATAAATAGAGAAATGGGACAGATTTGCCAGTGGTTCTGTAGGGATTTATTCTCATCCTCAGTGACAATGGAAACACCACTCTCTCATCTCAGCAAGCAGTCTACCATAAGAAGAGATGAAAAGGCATTTAAAATAATGAAACCAGAAATTTCAACAAGATAAGAATATGAGTGACAGTATTTAAATGCCATTCTCCTTCAGCCAAAAGAAAAAGCAACAAATGAAGTAAAAAATATCCAAGAGAAGAAAATAAAACCTGACAGAAAAGAAAACATCAGAGAAACTTTTGGGGGGAAAATTAATATTAATTAATGGTCCTACACAATAATTAACAATTATGGAATAAAATAAAGTGTGGTAAAACCCCTAAGAGAGATAATGCTTGGGGAAAAATACTAGAAACTAGACACGGACTAGATAAGGAAGGAGGGAGGGAAGGAAGGAAGGAAGGAAGGAAGGAAGGAAGGAAGGAAGAGGGGGGGAGAAGGGGGAGAAAGGGGGAAAGAAGGGAGGAACAAGCAAGATTAGGGACAAAGGGGAGAGAAGGAATAAAGGCAAGGAAAGAGGAAGGAAAGAAGGAAATTGAAAACGAAAACTTTCAAGGATCAACCAATCGATCCACAAGGGTATTAGGCAGGACAAGGACAAATTCAGTCACCCCTACTTTCAAAGGGAAACAACTATACATAGATACATACATGAGAGGTTTCCAACTGCTTCTAGATTTAACAAAATCACATAAGACCCCAAAACTTCAACTGAATCCATCAATTTGATGGATGAAGATTTAAATGTGTAGGATTTCATATCTGAACTCTCATGAAAGTAGTATGGCTGGAGAATAAGTCATGCTCATTCAAGCCTATGTATAAAATAATCATCAGCTGAGCATTAAGCTCAGTTAAACATTGACTTTTTTATTGCTCTAATCAACTCCCATTTGGAGAACTCTAGGTCCTGAGAGTAAAACACTCTTGGTGTTGTGAAGGTAGATGGAGGGGAAGAGAAGGGAAGGGTTTGTTTTTTCATTTCTCTCCTCCCTACCCCCACTGACCATGTTATCAGAGAGATTAGAATCGAAGGAAATTATGTAACTAGACTGAAGTAGAAGGCATACTTGGGATAAATAAGTATATCAAAAAACAGTCACCAGGTAGAGAAAGCGGCTTCAAAGAGAGTGATCCTTTGTACCTAGAGCAGAACTCAAGCTATAAACTCAAAACCAGACTTGAAGGCAATACGACACAGGTGTTATGAGTTTCACCTTTGCCTCATGTGTATTCAAAATATCTGGCTCACTGCTTTGTACATGAGACAATCAATCAGCAAATACCAATTAGCTGCCTATTAACTGCCAGTCAGAGTTCCTGCTCTCAAAGATCTCACAATCTACCTGCATCCATTCTCTCTCCATATGCCATTGGGGAAGAGAGTACCCTAGATTTTTGGGGAGAAATGTTTTATGACTACTGTTCTTCCTATACAGTCTTTTTTCTAATATAACTATTCTATTTTTCTAATTATATACAATAGTAGTTTCTACCAATCATTTTTGCAAGGTTTTGAATTTTACAGTTTCTCCTCCCTTTCTTTCCTCCTCCTCCCCCCCCCCAAAAGAAGGAAGTCTAATAGCCTTTACATTTGTTTCCATAATATGCATATATCAAAACTGATATATCCTTAAGGAAGAAAGAAAATATTATAGATAGCAAAATTATGTAATACAGAAGTCAACTTTTTTTAAAATTGAAGCTAATAATCTTTGGTCTTTGTTTAAACTCCACAGTTTCTTCTCTGGATTCAGATGGTATTCTCCATCACAGATCCCCTAAAATGACCCCTGATCATTGCACTGACGGAGTGAGCAAGTCCATCAAAATCAGCCATCACCCCATGTTGCTGTTAGTACAATGTTCTTCTGGTTCTGCTCATCTTGTTCAGCATCCATCAGTTCATACAAGTCTTTCCAGGTTTCTGTGAAATCCCACCCCTCCTTATTTCTAATAGAAAAATAGTGTTTCATAACATACATATCCCACAATTTGTTCAGCCATTCCCCAATTGAAGGACATCCTCTTGATTTCCAATTCTTTGCAACCACAAACAGAGCTGCTATGAATATTTTTGTACATATAGGGTTTTCACCATTTTTAATGATCTCTTCAGACACAGACCCAGTAGTGGTATTGCTGGATTCAAGGTGATGCACATTTTTGTTGCCCTTTGGGTACAATTCCAAATTGCTCTCCAGAAAATTTGGATCAGTTCATAGCCCCAACCAACAATGCATTACTGTCTCAGATTTCCCACATCTCTTACAACATTGATCATTATCCTTTCTGGTCATATTGGCCAGTCTGAGAGATGTGAGGTGGTATCTCACAGATGCTAAAATTTGCATTTCTCTAATAAGTAATGATTTAAAGCAATTTTTCATGACTATGGATTGCTTTGAGTTCCTCATCTGCAAATTGACTTTGCATATCCCTTGACCATTTGTCGGTTGGGGAATGGCTTATTTTTTTATAAATTTGACTCAGTTCTCTATATATTTTAGAAATGAGTCCTTTGTCAGAAACACTATTGTAAAAATTGTTTCCCAATTTATTACATTTTTTTTCATCTTGGTTAGAGTGATTTTGTTTATGCAAAAGCTTTTTACCTTAATGTACTCAAAATTATCTAATTTGTTTTTTTATAATGTACTCTCTTTCTTCTTTGGTCATAAACTACTCCCCTTTCCATGGATCTGACAGATCCTTCCTTTTTCATCTAATTTTTTTATAATATTGTTTTATATGTCTAAATCCTGCACCCAATTTGATCTTATCTTGGTATGAAGTGTGAAATATTGGTCTACTCTTAGTTTCTGCCATACTATCTTCCAGTTTTGCCAGCAGTTTTTACTGGAATGAGTTCTTATCCAAGAAGCTAGACTCTTTGGGTTTATCAAACAGCAGATCACTATAATCATTTCCTGCTGTCTCTTTTGCACATATCTATTCCACTGATCCACCACTTTATTTCTTAGCCAGTAGCAGATAGTTTTGATGACTGATTCTTTAAAATATAATTTTAAATCCGATAAGGCTAAGCTGCCTTCTTTTGCATTTTTTTCACTAAATCACCTTGATATTCTTGACTTTTTGTTTCTCCATATTATTTAGTGTAGCTCACTAAAGTAATTTTTTTGGAAGCATGATTGGTATTGCACTAAATAGTTTAATTGAGGTAGCATTGTCAATTTATTATTTAGCTCAGTCTATCCATGAGCAGTCAATATTTTCCCAGTTATTAAGATCTGACTTTAATTGTGTGAAAAGTATTTTATAATTGTTTTCATAGAGTTTCTGAGTCTACCTTAGCAGATAGACTCCCAAGTATTTTATGTTGTCCAGTGTTATTTTTTTAGGGTTTTTTTTTTGCAAGGCAAAGTGGCTTGCCCAAGGCTACACAGCTAGGTAATTATTAAGTGTCTGAGACCAGATTTAAACCCAGGTACTCCTGACTCCAGGGCCGGTGCTTTATCCACTATGCCACCTAGCCACCCCTCTACGCCACCTAGCCACCCCTGTCTGGTGTTATTTTAAATGGGATTTCTCTTTCTAACTCTTGCTGCTGTATCTTTAGTAATGTATAAAAATGCTGATAATTTATATAGAATTATTTTATATCCTGTGACTTTGCTAAAGTAGCCAATTGTTTCCAGTAGTTTTAGATGACTTTTTAGGGTTCTCTAGGTATACCATCATCTCATCTGCAAAGAGTGAGAGTTTTGCCTCTTCCTTCCTAATTCCTTCGATTTCTTTTTCTTCTCTTATTGCTGAAGCTAACATTCTTAACACAACATTGAATAGTAGAGGTGATAATGGGCACCCTTGTTTCACCCCTGATCTTATTGGGAGTGCTTCCCCATTGTATATAATACTTGATGATGGTTTCACATAGATATGCTTATGATTCTAAGGAAGAATTCATTTGTTCCTATGCTCTTTAGTGTTTTTAGTAAGAATGGGTGCTGTATTTTTGTCAAAGGCTTTTCAGCATCTATTGAGATAATCATATGATTTCTGTTAGGTTTGTTATTGCTATAGTTGATTTTGTCGACAGTGTTCCTAATATTGAACCAACCCTGCATTAATGGACTAAATCCTGCTTGGTCATAGTGTATTAACCTAGGGATAACTTGCTGCAATTGCTTTGCTAATAGCTTAGTTAAGATTTTTGCATCTATATTCATCAGAGAGATAGGTCTATAATTTTCTTTCTCTGTGTTGACTCTTCCTGATTTAGGTATCAGTACCATATTGGTGTCATAGAAGGAATTAGGCAGAGTTCTGTCTTCACTGATTTTTCCAAATAGTTTATATAGAATTGAAACCAATTGTTTCTTGAATGCTTGATAGAATTTACTTGTGAATCCATCTGGCCCTGGAGATTTTTTCTTAGGGAGTTCAATAATGGCTTGTTGAAATTCTTTTTTCTGAGATAGAGTTATTTAGATATTTAATTTCTTCTTCATTTAACCTGGGCAATTTATATTTTTGTAAATATTATTCCATTTCACTTAAATTATCAAATTTATTGTCATACAGTTGGGCAAAATAGTTCTGAATTATTACTTTAATTTCCTCCTCATTTGTGGGGAGTTCACTTTTTCATTTTTGATACTAGTAATTTGGTTTCCTTCTTTCTTTTTTTTTAATCAAATTATCCAGTGGTTTATCTATTCTATTCTTTCATAGAACCAATTCTTGGTTTTATTTATTAAAAACGATAGTTTTCTTGTTTTTGATTTTTATTAATTGATCCTTTAATTTTTAGAATTTCTAATTTGGCATTTAATTGGGGGGGTTAATTTGTTCTTTCTGTAACCTTTTTAGCTGCATGCTCAGTTCATTGATTTTCTCTTTCTCTACTGTATTCATGTAAGCACTTAGAGATATAATATAACCCCTAATGACTGCTTTGACTCTATCTCATAAGTTTTGATATGTTGTCTCGTTATTGTCATTATCTTGGATGAAATCACTAATTCTTTCTATGATTTGTTGTTTGATGCATTCATTCTTTAAAATAAGGTTATTTAGTTTCCCATTATTTTTAGACTTATCTCTCCATGGCCCATTATTGCAAGTGATTTTTAGTGCATCATGATCAGAAAATAATGCATTCAGTATTCCTGCTTTTCTCTGTTTTATTATGAGTATTTGTGCCCAAGTACATGATCAGTTTTTGTGTAGGTACCATGTACTGCAGAAAAAAGGTATACTCCTTTTTATCCCCATTCAGTTTTCTCCAAACACCTATCATGTTTAAGTTTTCTAACATGCTATTTACCTTCTTAACTTTCTTCCTTTACAATCTCAACAAACATTTTATTAAAAATCTAAGTCTGTGGGCAGCTGAATGGCAAAGTGGGTAGAGCACTGGCCCTGGAGTCAGGAGAACCAGAGTTCAAACCTGACCTCAGACACTAAATAATTGCCCATCTGTGTGGCCTTGGTCAAGTCACTTAACTCCATTGCCATAAATAAAATTTAAAATTAAATAAAAAAATCTGAGTCTGTTAATTATTAATGGGAAGACCACTGGTTGGGGCTCAAGAACTATAAAACTAGAAACCTAGCCTTTCAAGGTTATCCTTAGAACTCTAAGTGTGACAGTAGTCAGCACTTTGAGGATCCTGATGCTGAAGTATAAGTTCAAGGTGAGGGATGGGCCCAAGAAGAAATAAGCATATACAAATTAAATAAGAGAAGTATGAATGCTTGGGTAAATGAGAAAAGATCTTCAGAAGTAAGTGGAATTTCATCTGAACTTTAGTGAAAACTAGGGGTTTTAGGAGACATTGGTAAATAAGGAGGACATTCCAGGATTGAGGGGGTAGGGGTAATATATTAATGCACAGAGAAGGTGTTAGAATGTTGTCATTTCAGAAACATCAAGGTCAGATTGACTGTATTATGGAAGATATGAAGGGGAATAACCACACACTCTGGAAAAAGTCACCTTTAAGCACACTTTGAAAGGATTTAAAATGGCAAGCCAAAACTGGACAACAGAAATATATTGAGTAGGCTGGTGATATGGCCAGACTCATATCAATTTCAGAATTGTATTAGAGGATGGACTAAAAGAGCCTGTATAAAAGGAGACCAATTAGGAAGTTGTACTAATAGTCCAGGAGGAGGTGATAGGGGCCTAACAAGACTGAGGATTATTAGAGAGGTGAGAAGGAGGATGGGACAGATGACCTGAAACTAAAATCAAGAAGACTTGAAAATTGATTGATTAGAGTGAGAGAGATGGATGGCATAGTGGATAGAACACTGGTCTTGGAGTCAGGATGACAGGAGTTCGAATCTGGCCTCTGGACACTTGCCTCTTACTAGCTAGGTGACCCAGGGCAAGTTACTTAAATCTGATTATCTGGCAATATAGAGCCATCTCCAGTCATCCTGATTTTTCTCTGGTATTGGACTCAGATGGCTCTGGAGGAGAAAGTGAGGCTGATGACTTAGCACCCCCTCACTCAAATCCAATTCATATGCTTGTCATGGCATCACCTCCCTGACGTGAACATTGGAGATTGAAAAACTGATGAAAGCATGCCCTCACCAAAAGTGAGAAAGTTAAGAAGATGGATTTATGGGGAGAGAAAATAGCAAACAAGTTAAGTTTGCGATGCCTGCAGTAACTTTGCTTGAAATGTCCAATAAACCACTTGGAATTCGAAGTCAGGAGAAAGAATCAGAGAATATATAGATCTAGGAGACAAATGCATAGATGAGAAAAGAACCCATGAGAGAAGATAAATTGTCTCAGAGCGCATAAGGAAAAATACTTAGGAGCGAGTCTTGGGAAGTATACCCAGTTATTAGATATGACATAAAGATCTAGTAAAAGAGACCCAAAAGGAGTGGTAAGAAAATTTGGAGAAGAACCAAGAGTGATCAATGTGATGAACTCTCAGAGGGGATCAATTATCCAGGCAGGGAAGATGACCAACAGAGGCACTACAGCAAAGAAGTAAAGGCTTGAGAAAAAGTCGTTGAGTTTGCCAACAAACATATAGATCATTATTCTCTTTAGAAGGAGCAGTCTCCATGAATAAATTAGGGCTTGAGAAGTGGATGAAAAAAGTGCAGGCAATGAGTATAGATAGCTTTTTCTAGAAGACTGACTATAAAAAGAGGAGAAATAGCTTGAGGGAACAGTAGAAGTAAATAAGGATTCTTCTTGGGTGATGCTTGTAGGCAACAGGAAACGAACCAGAGATAGAAGGGATAATTGAAGTGGCAGTCATTTAGAAGAGGGAGAAGGTGGAAAGAATCAGAAGCATGTATAGAAAAGGGACCCATTTTTCCATCAGAGACTGAAGGAAAGGAAGAGATATAGTGGATGATGCCAAGAGGCTTTCAGATGGAATAAAAAAGGAGTTCTGGAAAATGGAATCTCTCATACAAGTATTAGGTTTTGTCTTCTGCTGAAAGGGATAAAGAGGTAAGAGTCATGGGATAGGAGAACAGAGGAAAGGAGAAGAAGGGAGAGAAAAAAAGGTTTGGAAAAGTCAAACAAGAGAACCAGCTAACACAATTGGTGGATAGTATCACTAAAACAATGGATGCCCTGAAATGATTGGCACCACAGGATCCAGAATTTGTCACCTGATTTTCTAACCTTGGCAACTTTAGAATCATCCTCAAATCACCACTCTCTTTTCCCTAATCAAATACTAAGTCTTTCTTTTTCTACCTCATGGGAGAGTTGGCCACGAAGTAATTTTGTCGAGACATACCAACTGTAGATGATGAACTAAGGGGGGTTCAGTTTCTGTCAGTGGAAGGAGCAGTGAGACTAGGATTTTCATGAAACTTTGAAGTATCAGTTGTTACTCCTCAGATTCCATTCATGTTTCTGGCCAACTATTTTAAACCCCAGGGCTGTTACACAAAAAATTAGAGAACCACAGGATTTCAGAATTAGAGGGAAGTTCAATAGGCACACTCACCAAATTCAATCTATACCTAACTTCCAAGTGGCTCCCCAGCTTCTGTTCTAAGACCTCTATCAAAGAAGAATCCCAACACCACCATCACCACTATTCAAGGCAGTGCAGCAATAAAATGTCCACCAATTGATACTAGTTGTGTTCTCTAGGCCCAAACAGAAATAATATAATCCTTCTGTTAAATAATAGGCCTTCAAATATTTTAATACAAGTTAATTCCCACTGTTTCATCATCCCTCTTTCAGTCTTCCTTCACTTAAATCCAATTCACTTGGAGGATATGACATCATCTCCTTGATGCCATGATCCTTTTCCAGAACAAAGGACAAAGAAGAAATGATGGCAACAGCAACGTCTCAAAGTCCCTTCAATTTATTCTTATAAAACATGGATTAAAGGTCTTTTACCCTCCAAAGTTTTCAATTTAAAAATCCTCATAATACTCCAGATGCAGTCTGCTTAAAGTGGAATACACGTGGGTTGTTGTCTTTCTTTTTGTTGTTATTTTATTCTAAATTTAACCCCAAATTAGGTGGGTTTTTCTATATCTAGAGTAAAAAAGGTTAAATGTCGACCTCTGCTAGATACATCTTGGATTTTGATTTTAACAAATTCATTATGAAGCATTCATGGTTATCCTATTTGATTATGATTCTTTATGACCTTTGTTCTCTTCTCATCTGTGTATTAAAGCTTTATATCTTACTTTGACCTTTCCTTTCCCCTCCTTTCTTCTCTCCTTTCCATTCCTACAATCCATTCTCCTAAGCTTCAAGGAAAGGAAAAGAAAGAAAAGAAATCCCTTGTAAGAAAAATTCTGAGTAAATCATAAATAATCAAAATTAATTTGCAGTCTTGCATGACTGAAAATGTGTCTTCTGATTCTGCACCCAACCAGGAGGTGGGCGACTGGCTTCATTATAATTCCTCTGGAATTGTTCTTGATAATGCCACTGATCAGAATTCTAAAATCTGTCAAAACAGCCCATTTTTACAATGGTGCTATTTCATAGCTTGTTCTCCTGGTTCTGATCCCCTCATTCAGCAACTGTTCAGATAAGTCTTCTCTAGTTTATCTGAAAAACAGACTCTTTGGTATTTATTATTGCTGTTATCTTCCTGTTTCTATAGGAGGCGTCTATCTTAGTGCAGCCTACGCTCACTTATGGCTTTTATGGCTTTTACCTATCACATCACTGGTGATTAACATGAATTTGAAGTCCACTAAAACCCCTAAATATTTTTTAGACCAATTGGACCTAAGTGTGATCTCTCATTTAGTATTTCTGAAGCTGCTTTTTTAAACCTTGATTAAGAATTTATGTTTATCCATTATCTACATCTTTCCCACCCTATCCTCCAATCTAAGTTTGGGAGTTGTCCTAACTCATTTCAGTCCTCTACAATCCTTCCATATCACAGTGCTATGTATACATACCACACAGGGTGTATGGAATGTTCAGTAAGACTATTACTTCTTCTGTAAGAGCAGCTGGTAAACTTTTCAGGGCTGATCATTCACTTTTGGTGTCCATCCATCTAAGTCTCACCTTTGACTCTAAAATACTATAATATTTACAGCAGCCACAGTTGAGTAAACTGTTTTGGAAGATAAGTTAAATAAGGTTGAGAGTAACTTATGGGTCTAACCCATCAGTGAGATAGGGGGATGTCTAGCCCAGTCATGTGAAGGCTTCTCCACTGGAATGGGCAGATGTAAACAGTTTGCTTCTATGGACCACAAAAGTGGTATTTCTTTGGCCTTGATCAGACATCCAAGAGGCTGGTTTCCAAACCATCACCAGTCATCTGAATGTTTTATCCTGTCACTGAATTGCAATGACCCTGGAAGAGAATGAGGCCAAAGACTTCAGGCAGCTCTGCTTCACTTAAATCTAATTTAGGCACAAATCAAAAGATATCACCCATATCATTTTATCATTTTTACCTACTTCAAAGACTTGTGGTAACAGACCAGTAACAAAACAGAGGTGGAAATACACTGTGGACACAACCCTGAACATAGACATCCAAGGCCATAGGATCATCTCCTCACTGGAACAAAGCAACAATGGGATTCAGTAGCCCTTTGAGCAGTTTTTTAAGGACTCTACTGTTAATCTCCTGACTTAAGGGAGAAGCTAGAGAAAGTACCCTAAAAATTGCCTACTTCACCTAACCCACTCCCAGCCTGCTTATCGAGTAGGCAGAGATCCGACCCTGAAGTCAAAGCACAAAATAAACCAAAAAATATACAAAAGTTTTTGTAAAGATAATTCTGCTCATTATCAGTCCATGGAATATGCTTCTGTTTGTGGACAACAAGATATCCACTCTACCCAAAAGAGGAACAACTCTTTTACAAAAGAACTCAGCAGGTATCTTAGCCAAATAGCAGCCAAGTGAAACACGACTGGCAAATGAAGACCAGTTTACTCAAGTCAAAGCATGATACACAATTCTTGGAGTACCTGCAATGAAGGGGAGCACTATGAAGCTGGGGTGAATTTTGCAATCAAAACTAATTTAGTGTTCCAATCTGGCCTCAGACACTTAATAATTACCTAGCTGTGTGGCCTTGGGCAATCCACTTAACTCCATTTGCCTTGCAAAAACCTAAAAAAAACCTAATTTAGTCAACAAGCTTGTGTGGCTCCCAAAAGGGGTGAAAGATAGGCTCATGCCAATGTGATTGCTATTTGCAGAAAACACCATTGCTCCCACCATGATGAACTTGGATGAGGTCCAAGAAAATTTTTATGAACACTTAGAGATCCTTATCATCGATGTGACAAAAGAGGACAAGGAAATATTTTGTTTGACTTTAATGCCAGAGCAGGCTCAGACTATCAGACAAAACACGGAGTCCTTGGAAGGAATGATCATTACAAACAGCAGCAAGCAATGATCATCTTCTACTAAAGACTTGTGCATTTTGTGACGTTTTTTTATCATCAACACTGTCTTCCATTTATCTAAGCACAATGAAATTTCATGGATGCACCTGCACCCTTACAGCAAACATTGGCATTTAATAGACTATATCACTGGAAAGAGAAGAAACAGACAGAATGTGAGCATGAAGAAGGCATTGTGTGGCAAAGAGTGCTGGAATGATCATGGACTTATCTTCTCCAATCTAAACATTTGTTTTTAATAAAAGCATTGGCCCCAAGGCAAGAGGACTACCAGAAGACCTAATATCAACAGACTAGAATACTTCTCCATAATTGAACAATCCGTTGCTAATTGGAAGGAAAACTGAGCTAACACATGGTTTACAATCATGGAGCAAAAAAGTAATGGGAAGCTTTCACAGATTTGGTGCATAACACTACATTGTCTCCTCTGGGCCAGAAGACTCACAAATATCAGTATGGCTTTGACAAAAATGATGGGGAAATCAGACACTACTAAATGAAAAACTAAAACTATAAGGTTTACCAGCAGGATAGTTCATCTGTCTCTCAAAAGGTGGTGATTAACTCAATAAGAAGAGCAAATGAAAGTTAAAAAGACCCAGGATTCTATTGAGCAGTAACAATTAGTGGTAACATTTCAAAGAGTTTTAGGATGAACTGAAGGCTACTTATGGGCTGACAACCAATAGTGCATCTCAACTAACCAGTGCCAATGTAGCCACATTGATTGGTGATGAGGAGAGATCCTAGGAGAGATGGATTGAACACCTTCATAGTATTCGCAATAAACCATCATCAATCAGTGCTGAAGCCAGTGAATTTTGGTAGAAGTCAACCCTTCTCTAGCCGAATTTCTAACTAAAGAAATGTTTTAAATGTCAAAAGTACATTTCCCTTAAAGAATTTTTTTACATAGAACTCTTACAAGAATCCATTGTGAGTCATGGGAAATATTGACATAGGACTGCCCAGTATGGTGTGCCCACATCAAAGAAGGCACTCTGTTCTGAGTGGAGCAGAATTGCAGGAGCTCAAAAGAAATGTGAGACACACAAATTTAGAAATATCTCTGTCCGAAATGTTCATGTGGACTATTTGTGTCCAAACTGTGGTAGAGGCTTTTAGTGCCAATCAAACTCACTGGTCCTTGGCCCTGACATAGTGATGTCTTTTCAGTGCTCTACAAATAGGAAAGACAATTACTAACCAACTCCCCCCAACACTTCCTCTTTCCAGCTCCCCTTTAGGTCATCCCCATTTGAATGTAATGTCCTCAAGAGTCAGGATTATCCTGCTTGCTTTTATCCAACCATGGGGACTCAGGCAGAGCGAGTACGTTAGAAACTCTTTATCTGGGGCAGCTAGGTGTTGTGGCAGATAGAACACTGGCCCTGGAGTCGAGAGGACCGAGTTCCAATTTAGTCCCAGACAAGAATATTTACTTTGCCATGTGACCTTAGGCAAGTCACTCAACCTCATTGATTTGGGGAAAAAAGCAAACCTTTATCTCTAATTCTATCCCTAAAAATTCCATCCAATAAGATTCACCCCACTATTCAAGTCTGCCAAGACTTTTATATCCTGATTCTTGTTCTAGTCTGTCAGCTCTTCCTCCCAAAGGTGGTTCTATGAATCCAAGGGTAAGTTCTAGGCACCAATTAATCAAACAATCCACAAATATTTATTACTAACTAGTAGATGTTGGCACTGGAATAGGCTCAGGGGATAAAACAATCAAATCAAAAGGATTTATGGAGCTGTAATGACAGCTGTAATTCACCAGGTACTAAGGCTTGCAAAAGCATGGATCTAGTCATAAGAAGCTTCCATTCTAAGACAGGGGACAAGTCCTACTATACTCCTATGAAAATAAAGTGAAAAAGCAAATTTATTCAGTACATGTCAGTTTGGAGAGGAAGGCACTATCAGTTTGGGAAGATCCATTAAAGGCTTCCTGAAGAAGGTGGCACTTGAGAAGAAGGAATTGATTCTGGGAATAACAAGAGAGTTTATATCAGGAGTGGAGGCTGGACAGTCTGAAGCAAAAATAAATGCAAAGAACTGATATTCTATGAGGAAAGAGGTATACATATATATATATATATTTTATATATATATACATTTGCACACACATGCATCTATAGAATGAATACAAAATAATCACAAGGCAGGTCCTATTGTTTTCTCTTTTTTAAAAAAAATTGGGACAAGATTTGCCTTCTGCAGTCTTGCAGAGCTTGTCTAGTTCCCCATGATCTTGGAAAGTTCAGTAACAGTGGCTCAGCAATCCCATCTGGCTAATCTTTCAGCAGCACAGGATGGAGCTGATCTGGGTCAGGTGACAAGTGTTCAGCAAGAACAGTGAGGTGCTTTCTTATTGCTTTTGTTTTTCTATTGCAAAGCAAGCTCCCATTAGCCATTGTTGTTCTGTCCTTTCCAGGACCAAGGTCATTGTCTTTGGTATAAAATGGCAGAAAATAGGAAGCACATCCTCTCAGCTGCTGCTGATTATCATCTCATCCACCCTGAGCCCTAGGTGATTAGAGCCACTAACTGAGCTGCTTTTTTCTGCCATTAAAATTTTTAAACATAAGATTGTTTTTTCTCAGCTTATTCTATACTTTCTCAATCCTGATAATTTTCTTTCTATAGCATTGCATGTATCTCCTTTTTTACTGCCCTTGCTTCTATCTCTAGTAATTGTCTTTTTAAAATCTATTTTGGCAATTACAAAAAGAATTGCTTAATAGGCAGCAAAACATTTAGAGAAGCATTTTTGCAGTGCAAAAGAATGGGAAACAGAATAGATGCTCATTGCTTGGGAAAGGGCTAAACAAGTTTTGGCATAGGAAAGCAATGGAATATCACCCTGCTATAAGAAAAATGAATATGATGACTACAGTGAAGCATTGGAAGACTTACATGAACTGATGCAAAGGGAAGTCAACAGAAGCAGGGAAACTGTGTAAAATTACAATGGAAATGGGAAGAACAACAAAAAGGAAAACTTGGCAAAAACCATGATAACTAAATTTGACTCCCAAGAAGAAATATGACAAAACAAATTCTGGGTTCTTTTTTACAGAAATGAAAGATTGTGGTTATGGAACTAAGTATATAAAATCAGACTTTTTTTGATAAACTGATTAATTTTCCCAAACTTTCCCCCCTCTTTTTTTAATTTTTCCTTATAATAGATGAGAGGGAAGGAACTTAGAAAAATTGTAGATGACATTACAAACAAGAGATATCAACAAAAATTTATTTTTAAATGTGATTTGGTTTGTAAGTTCCTCATTTATCCATTTTCATTTCTTTGCACAAATACCTATTTCTCTCATTACCATAATAGTTTCTCTCTGTGATTCTAGAATTTCATTGTTCCCCTATAGAATCTTAGACCAGGCACTCATGTTGATTTTTTTTGAACCTTTAAAAGCTATCCTCTAGGTGAAATTAGCTATCCCTCACAACTTGTCATCCAAGGACATGAGCTAGCTTTTCTTCTATGATCACATCCACATTATTAATGAAAATAAATTGGGAGTACAAATAAGAGTCAAGTTTTCACAACTCCTCTGTAAGAGTATAGAAAACACATCACACCAAGCCCTAAACAGAATATCCAAGAAAAAGGCATAGAAGTTTTTTTTCCAACACAGGTCATCATAGGAGACAAATAAAGAAGTCTGGAGTTACCAGGGATGGGATTCAGCCTAAATCAGTAATACAGAGTGAGGTATCAATCAACAGCTCTCTCACTCACTACTTACCTCTGGGACATAGATTCAGGGTACATTGATTACAATCAACCAGTTTAGAAATCTCATCAAGAAGAGAAATGAATTTATTCTGGTCTATCTTGTTCTCCACAGTTCCAAACTCTCTAACATGGATCATTATTTTCTTTTCAAAATATTCATAACCCATCTCCAAGAATTTTGCCAGGAATAAAAGTCATGATAACTGAAATAATTTGGAGATTACATCTTTCTCCCCATTAAAAAAATCAGCAGATTTACTTACACCAAAGACTATCTTCCCCAAAGAAGTCACCAACAGCAGTTCAGCTACCAAATGAAAGAACTAGTCCAATTTTCAGTATTGGAAGGGAACCCAAAGACCAACTAGCCTCACCAATCTATTAAAAAAAAATTCCCTCTCCAACACAATTAACAAGTATTCCCTAGACTTTTATTAAAATATTTCTAATAAGGGGAATCCTCCGCTTCCCAAGGTAGTCCATTCTGCTTTTGAGAAACTAATAATTGAGAAATTTAGTCCCTCTTCCTCCCATGTTAAGTCTAAGTTCTCATTTTTTTTTAAACTCCTTCTCATTGTTTTGAATTCTACTCATGGGGATGAGCAGCTAAAATCAAATGGACACATCAGGTCATTGAATAACTGAAGACAATTAGTTTTTCCCCCTCTAATTTTTTTAATATGATCCCCACTATTTTCAGTGTATAAGGGATGAATATGAGCTCCTTCATCATTCCAACTGCCCTTGTCTAGGTGTTCTTTGGCTTATCAATCAATGCCTATTCTAAACTGTGGAATCCAGAAGTACATATAAGACTAATAGTGGTCTGACCATGCCAGTGATAATCCTGGCCAAATGTCACTTCTTTTAGAACTCTAGGGTATATAGTTCATCCAGGCATGGCACTATTGGAATTTACCACTAATAACTACAGGTTTTCTTACTATATTTTCATTTTAATTTACAATTCTCCATTAACAGTTTCTTTTTGATTCTTATCTCTTACTGTCCTTGATTAAAAAAAAAAAAAGAAACCAGATAGGAATTCAGTGGTTTTGCCTTCTTTCTATCATCATCATACCTACTGCAATATGTTTGTCTTCAACATTCATTGCAAACTTCACTATATTTTGAGTTATAGTCCTGAGAAGAATAATCCTATAGATACATGCTATTACTTCTTTATATTCATTCTTAGCAACTTACCTTTGTTTCTATCTTAATAATATTAATAAATCATAATAAATGTAGAAATAGTGAAAACTCCTGATGAAGGCACAGTCTCCCCAGCCCTCCATTTTCTCACCTTCATCAGAATCATTTTTGCTGTCAGAATTCACAGGATCAGCAACTTTGGTTTGGAAGGGAATCTGAGGCTCATCCAGTACTCACCCTTCATTTTTCATATGGGGCAACCAAGGATGGGAATGGTTACGTAGTTTGTCCCATGTCTCAGGATTTAAACTGATTGTCAATCCAGTACTCTACCACCAAGCTACTTTCTCTGCAAAGATCCCATCTCTCTTCAGTCAGTTCCTTCTGACAGAATCCTAGGCCATGGAATCATACTTCTTTCTCAGAATCTCTTCTTCCAAGACGCAGTGTGCCTGCCAGACTCTTCTTAATATGGCACCACAGGTTCTAATAACTGAAGGAGATAATATGGTGAAATGAACAGAGAACTGTTCCTTGGTCCAGGAGAGACTTGGCTCGGAATCCTGCTTCTGACACTGAAGAGCATAGATTTTGGGAAAGGCCCTTAAAGTTCATTTAGTTCAAATCTTTCCTTTTACAGGAGAAAACCAAGGGGTGAAAGGGTTTACTCCAACTTCACACACACAATAAAGGGGGAAAAAATCTAAAACTGGAAAGCAGGCGCTCTGACTGCAAATCTGGCAATCTTTCCATGGAAGTATCCAGCCTATAAAACTTGCACACATAGAAGCCATTAACTTTGGGTATCACTTAATAAATTCCTCAACAGTCCTGCTCTATTGGAACTGAAGCCATTTTCTTATATCAAGGTTGTAAAGTAAAAGTGCATCCTTCCATTTATTGTCTATGGTGATAGGGTCTTGGGTAATTTTGTCTTCATGCTTCTAAGAAAGAAGAAAATGTACCTTAACATTCAACATTTATTAGGTGCCTACTGTGAACAGAACTTATTAGCTATGTGGCTAAGATAAATCATTGATCCTCAACATGCCTCAGTTTCCTCCTCCATTAAACAAAACTAATAATTCCTGAAATATGAACCTCCCAGAGCTAAAGATGAATAAAGATTTTCATGGTACTAGATCTGGAGTTGAAAGGCACTTCAGAGTTCATCTAACTCAATCCCCTTATTTTGTACATGAGGGTCGAGGAAGGGAAGTAACTTGTCCAAGCTTAGAGGGATCATAAACATCCAAAAGCAAGGGTTGAACCCTTCAGAGACAGTCCACTTTCTGATATCTGCAAAGTACTAGGTGGAACTTAAACACTCTCGATGAATGCTTACTCGGTTTTACTGAATCAGCTTCTGCAAGCTAAGAGAAGATTCGTGAGCTTTGGAAATGATCTCAAGAAAAGATGAGACAAGTCTGCAGAGGTGGGCCTGTGTATGCAAACATTGCATCTGTGTTGTGCTCTGCTAATGCCTCTGGTAGTTTCACTGAACTGTTTCCTCTAGTTTTTATTTCTTAAATTGGATGGCCTACAGGAGAGGAAAGGAGCCATATATGCTGAAATGAGCATTATGGGAAATTATATTAATAAAAATGTAAACGCTAAGAATAAGACATTCAGCAGGGAGAGAATTGAAAGGAAATACAAAGACAGACAAAAGCAAAGAAAGAGATAGTGGGCTTGGCAGCTTCCCAATCCCCAAGGGTTCTGGTCTTCAGGCTGAAATGTCTCTGCAGCTCTCTTAGTCTCTTAGGCATATCACTGAGCTGACTCGTTTCTATATCCAATCGTTGCCTCAGGAATTTAAGGTGAGTGGAACTGATGGCCATAAAGCCTTTGGAAATGTCTCTTTCTGAGTCTGAGCAAGAGCACTCTTTTCTAGAAATGCTGCAGAAACCCAAGTCAGGTGAGATCCAAGCAACCCAATTCCATGAAGAGTTAATAAGCTATAGCAAGGGGGGGGAAAAGAGACTGAGATGTTATCCCACTTGAATAAGTATGCCTGAAGACCAAATGCTTAGCTCCTCTCTCCATCATCTGAAATCTGGCAGTGTGCCAAGCTTGGGGAAGCCATGCTCCCCAGGCATCCTCTTGCTGTGGGCAACATTGTTCTCTTAAATATAAAAAGATGGTGTTTTCCCTGGTCATGGATGGGGTTTAACAGCTGAGTAGGGCAAGAACAGAATCCCAGTTTATCTTCCTAAGTGTAGTGCTGACAGACTTCCCCAGTGGATTAAAACCCACAGTCAAAATCCTCTTATCTTGACCCTTTTATCCCCAGGACTCCCTACTCCGCAGATGCCTCTCCAAATTCACATCTCTAAGCCTGGGGACTGCTTAGACCTGCCCTCACAAAAACAATAAAGGGAAAAGGCTGCCATTTGGGATCAGTGGTCTTCTTTTGATCTTCTATGTCTTATTTCCATCAATATATTAAAATATAAACCATGAGGAAGTACTCTGTGGAAACTACCAAAGATCTCAATAGTTCCATTTTGTCTTAAACTCAAGTCTGTCAATTTATTAACATTTTGGTGGCTGTATTTAAATTGGTTTCCTTTGTTATCCTGTTATTTTTAATCATGTACAAATATTATTCTGAGGAGTCCATATCTAGGTTTCACCAGACATTGCCAAAAGAACCCAGGAAACAATCAAGGTGAAGAATTCCTGCTCTAGACCCTCACTTTTTATAAAGGAAAAACAAAGGAACTGAGTTCTTATCCCAACATTACTACCTGGAGGACATGGGCAAGACACTAACTCTCTGACTCAGTTTCTTTATCTATAACTTGATGGGGTTGGCTTAGATTATGTTTTGGGTTCCTTCCAGCTCTAGAGCTATAATTCTATTATCCTGTGATTTATTTTGATTGCATTTATCAGGCCAACATGAAAGATAAGTCTACCATCTTGACATGTTATTTGTGTGTATGTATCTGTACAAAAACCCCACTTGTTGAACATTTACCTGTGTTCTAAATACTGGGGATTCAAATAAGAACCATATAATCCCTCAAGGAGCTCCCATTTTGACATGAGGAGACAGTGAATGTCTAAAGTTTCAGCTGGGGTACAGATGAAAAGGCCCAATAAATGACCTTTAGAGTTGGCCAGTGAGAAAGATAGTAATACATCTTCTTTCATATAATTTCCATAGGTAAAACCATATTCTTTTCTGTTTTTAACCATTTTGCATTGTCAAGGATTTCATTGGTGAGAACCTTCTTGTCTATGTCAGCTGCAGATAATGCTAACACTGTAACACCTAGAGATGTGATGATGAGGTCAGATAAAAGGATTCCTGAGATAGTGGCTAAAGCATTGAACTGGAAGTTGGGTCACACAATGGATTGAGTTTGGAGATTTTTGCTACTCTTTTAGCTCTTGGTTATAGGGTCCTACATTATCACTCCTGGGATAAAAGGGAGCTCTCTCTCTCTCTCTCTCTCTCTCTCTCTCTCTCTCTCTCTCTCTCTCTCTCTCTCTCTCTCTCTCCCCATTACTATTCCAGGTAGAAGGTGGCTATACTTCTGGTCTTGGTATACCAGTAAGGCCTGGATCCTCAGACTTCCCTCTACAGTAGAAGTCTGGGCAGAATCACTTAGCCTCTCAGCTTTGGATACTCATCAGTGTAATAAGGACATTAATAGCTAGAGCACCTTGTCTCACAAGATTGCTGTGGGGATCAAATGAAATCATGTTTTTAAAAGCCACATAAATATGGGTTATTATCATTTACCAGCTTTTATAATGAGGCTGTAGCAAATTTTATCAGTGGATTTCACAAATAACTTAAATACCAAAACATTTTAAAAGTGTTTTTGTCATCTTAATGCACACATCTGTCAAGCATATTACATATTTTCCTTCTTAAACTGAAGATTTAATCCAATGCAGGAAACATTCATTAAATACTTATTACATATAAGACATTGTAAGAGGTTACTGGAGATAATTTAAGCTTTTAATGATTCAATTCATGGTTGCTGGGTTTTTTCCCAATTCAACATGCACTTATTAAATGTTCACTGTGTACAAGGCAAAATGTTTAGTGCTAGAGAACAAAATGTAAACCAACCAACACACAGTCCTGACCCCTCAGAGAAAGTCAAAGGGGAATAAGGCCTAGTCCCAGAAGAGCATGACAGAACATTTGTTATTTGCTTTAGTGATTCAGTGGTCTGTGACCTCAGTAATACAAAGAGTCCCTCCCAAAGTACAAATCACACTCCACACACACTTCTTATCATCTGTCATTTCCACTAGGAAAAAATTGTGAAATACTTAGCTAATCCCATATTACATGCTTTGGAATATTTTGTGGATGCCATCATACGCTACATCAATATCTTGGAGGATACAGCCATCATGGGTGAGGAGGGGAATAAACAAAGTGATATAAGAAATATGAGAGTGGCCACGATCAGTCAGCAAGAGGAAGGCAAGAAGAAAAAGCATCACCTATTATGGTGACTGAAAGAATGAGAGTTATGGGGAGAAAATGCTGACATTCTATCTCAACTCTGAGCCAGATCCCCAATCAAAACTCCTTGAGGTAATGGACTGATTTATCATAGTCATTGGATTCCCTCGGCTCTGGCACAGTCTTTCATAGATCCAGTGCCTATTTAATGTTTATAGATCTTAATCAAGTACAGGGAATCATTGACAAGTGTAAATGAACAAAGGAAATGAATGATGGATGTCGAGGTGTTATCTGAACCGGGGTCTAAGGAAAAAAGGTGGGAGTGATGCAGAAACCCACCAGCTAATAGCTGAGGGAAGGATTGAGCCTTAAACTGGAAAGTTTCTATGGAGTTGCATTAGAATCACTAATCTTAATATTTTAGCTATGGAAGGATCTTAGAGAACATCTAAAATGAACTTCCTATGTTTTAAATGAGGAAACCAAGATCTAGAATGGTTCGATGATTTGTCCATGTGCTTACTTTATATGATGTGCTCTTTTAGGTTCCATACTATTGATGCTGTCCTCAATGAGGAGACTACCATGGGATTGGGGGGAAGGGTACAAATTTGAATATGAATCAGTTTGGCATGCCAATCAATAATATTTTCGTGCCTTCTCTGGACACTGAGGCTAAAAGATCAAGAGCAAAACATTGTTTACTCTTGAGGAGCTTCTACTCTAGTTGAGGAAGAGAAATATTTACACAGCTAGATGGTGTAAGTAGGTAAAGTACTGATCCTAAAGTCAGGAGGACCTGAATGCAAATCCAGCCTCAGACACTATGTGTGACCTTGGGTGACCTTGGGTGAATCATTCAATCCTAACTGCCTCACATCTAGGACTATCTCCTGTCATCCTGATTCACATCTGGATGCCTCTGGAGGGTGACTCCAGAGATTCGTATCTGGATGCCTCCAGATGGCTCTGGAAGAAAAAGTTGATGCTGATGTCTTAGCATAGCACTGCCTCACTTAAATCCAAATCACATGCTTATCTTGGCATCACCCCTCTGATATCATGGTCTTCTCTGAAAATGAAGGACAATCATCATCATTATTAATTTGACTGGTCCAGAGAGTTTGTGAAGAGGGAACATATTTAAGAAAACTTTAAAGGAATTTACATATTTTTCTTAAAAGTAATATTGAGGCGACATGGCACTGCCATTAGAGCCAATATTGAAGTCGAGAAGTTGCTAATTCAAGTCCTGTCTCAGACACATCTGGGATATGTAACCCTGGGCAACTGAGTCTCTCAGTACTCCAGGCAATTCTGTCTTTGAGGTGCCACCTAGCATGGGCATAGGGATTCCCCATCCCACAGTGCTTCACACCAATTATCCAATCCCTATCCTTCTAAAGTAATAAAAGGCTGAGGAAGTTTACTAAAAGAGAAAAGTGGTTTGATCTGGAAAGTCACTTCAGTCTGTTTGCCTCAGTTTCCTCATATGAAAAATAAGCTGGAGAAAGAAATGACAAAGCACTTCAGTATCTTCAGCAAGAAAACCCTTAATGGGACCATGAAGAATCAGAAATGACTAAAACAATAACAAACAGGAAGATCCAAAAGGGAACTGTTAACAATAACCCAAGTAAGTAGCAATGAGGGTCTGAGCCATAGAGTAAACTACTACCTCTCTCTGAGAGGAAGGAAAGATCTTTAAGAGCATAGAAAAAGTGTCATTTCTAGGGGAAGAGCAAAGCATAAGGGAAATAGGCCTTGGAGGCATTGAACAGGGGAAGGAGCTCAAGGACCCAGGCCATATCTGGATTATACAACATTCTTCTGGTGCATGGTATAAGAGTGACAGAAACATTTGCTGAGCCCTTTGTGGAATCTCTTCACCCAGGGAAAATATTAGAGAAACTTATATTATCAAAAATAGAAGAAACTCTTATACTGTAGATCAGTATCAAGTACAGAGAATCAGTGAAACTTGACTGAACAGAAGGAATAGTGACATCACTAGAAAGCCAAGAGAAGGGAGATGTGGATGGGAAGGGTGAATTCTAAATGTAAAGATCAAGACATGATGGGGAGGTACTACCTGAACCAGGGTCTAAAGTAAAGCATTTGGAGGGATTAGAAAACCCACCAGTTTCATTGGATGAGGAATCTAAAGAAAGTCTGAGGTCATGAGTCAAAGAATCAGAAAATATGGATGAGAGCAAAGTCAAGGGTAAAGGCCCAGAAGACCTGCCTTTAGGACTCCCTGCTATTTCAGGTAGGTCAGGTCACAAAGGTCTAGTGAGGCAGCTAGGTGGCACAGTAGTCAGATGACTGAATTTGAAGTGAAGAAGACCTGAGTTCAAATTCTTTCTCAGACACCTACTAGTTGTATGACCTTGAGCAAGTCACTTGACTTTTGTCTGTCTCAGTGTACCCAACTGTAAAATCAAGGATAACCATATCACCAGTCTGATAGAATCGTTTGAGAATATGATATAAGATCAGATGAGATAAAATATGTAAAGTGCTTTGCAAAGCTTGAAGCATCATCTAAATGTTAGTTATTATGATTTTTGCTAGAATCCAAACCCTCCCCTTAGTTCCAACAGATGGGCTACAGTCTGCCCTCAAGGCCCAGCTCAATTTTCTGTCTGGCAAGTGCCAGGTCAATTGTCCCTCCTAGATAAACATAGTGGTAAGATCATGTTGGAGCTTTGCTAAGCCAAAGACCGTTTTAGCCAATGAAACCAAGGTTAGTGGAAGCGCCATCCATCTGACTCATGGAGGAGTAGCCAGGAGGGAAAGAAAGGACAGAAAACCACCCAGCAGCTTGACTCCCCTGGTCCTGCCTTTAATTTTCAGAGCAAGTGAGAGCATATAACTCAGATCAATAAGAAATATTTCTGGGGAGTTGGAAATCTTTTGTATTTTCCAGCTCTCACTGTTTCTCTGAATAAAACCCAGCCTCTGTGGAAATGCCAGTCTCTGCTTTTATGTGGCACAAAACACCTGGTGGCCAATTGCTGGGTGGAGGATAATTAGCCCTCAATTATCACCAGCTTGATTTTCACCTGTTCTCCTTGCCTAGCCCTAGAACTTGGAGCTCATCTAATTAGTCTTTCCTGACCCATTCCCTGCCAGCATCTCTAAACAATAGCCTTGTTGCTAAGTAATTAACCCTCCCCAGGCCAGTCCATTGTCCTTCCATTCCTAACCCTAGAGCTGAATGAGCAAAGGAAGTTTGTCAAATGAGGTAGCCATCTGAAAAAATCTAATGAGATGTCGGTCTTCAAAAGAAAAAAGCATCTAGAAAAACAGAATGATCACATTCTTTCCTCCTCTGTCCTCTAATCAGACTCAATCTCAAAGGATAATATTAATTTGAGTCACAGGAAGACCATTGCTCCAGTAGAGAATAGTCAGGGGACAACCACCAGGTTGAGAAAGAGTTTTGAGCTCACACCACATCCATCAATCCATCAACAGCCATTTTATAAGACATGCCACAGGTATTCTGCTGAATGGCAGGTAAAGAGATGAAAAATTAGCCACTTTGCCCTTGGGCACCTTCTGATCAACTATGGAGGCTGATGGCACCAGAGGGGACTGTGTATTTTCCCTTTAGCAATATCAATAATGCCATTTTAGAAGACCCTTCCACTCAAAAGAAACCTCAACTTTAACCCTATGTTTTGTTTTCCTTTTGTCTAGTTCCTCGGTAAGGTTCGTCCAAAGATAGGCAATAGATATTTATCACCAACAAAAACAAAAGATAATTATCATTTAAAGATAAAAAAAATTTAGACTGACTCAGAGGTCCAGTCCAATTAAAAAGTAGAAGACAAAGACATTCACCTCCCCTAAAACACAACAAATTGATCCCAGACCAGTGAACAATGCATTGTGAACCTAGAATCACCATGTCTGGGGATATTATAAATACCTGTGGGTAATGGCTCATATTCAGAAATCCACTTGTTCTATAGTGAGAGGGATAATTCCCTTTGTTCCACTTGATACTTCCCCCTACGTCCATCCGCATTTATCCACAGAATAAAATCTTTTACTGACTTGTATTCTAATTTGTATGCAGGGAATTTCCTACCATGATGCTACTGATATATAGATCAGTTGGAAGAACCAGCCATTTTTAGCCTGGAGAAGAGAAGGTTCAAAGAGGACAAGATTAGTGCCTTCAAGTGTGTGCAATGGGGTCATGTGGAAGAGGGATAAGAATTGTTTTGTTTATCCCTGAAGGGGAGAACTAAGAGCAAAAGTTTCAAGTGGCAAAGAGAAACTTTCATGTTGATGTGAAAAGAAACTTTCCTAAGAGTGAGAAGTGCTCACAAGTAGAATGAGCTTCTACTTCACTGAAGGCCTTCAGATAGACCTGGACCATTATGTTTTGGATATATTAGAGGTAGAATATTGGAAGGCGATGGACTGGATCAAAGAGAAATGGTTGCCAAATTCCATTTTGACTCTAAAAATCTGTCATTCTGGCAGTCTGGGACTTCACAGAAAAAATACTCCAATGATCTCTCCATCCCCCATGAAGTCTCTCCTCCATTTTTTCAGAACCTGATGGAACCTTTAAAAAGCAATAT
This sequence comes from Macrotis lagotis, assembly GCF_037893015.1. Classification (NCBI taxonomy): domain Eukaryota; kingdom Metazoa; phylum Chordata; class Mammalia; order Peramelemorphia; family Peramelidae; genus Macrotis; species Macrotis lagotis. Next base: position 7,416,629 of record NC_133659.1, read on the forward strand.
GCTTTTCTTAAGCAACAAGTGGAGTTTGTTCTTGAGTTACTTAAATGTCAACTTACCGTTAGCTGCCCTGAAACACCATCGGCAATTCAGAGCTTTTGTGTCTTAACCAGAAGGTGACAAGCCCAAAAATATTTTCAAGGAGGAAAGATGAAATGCAAGCATTCAATGTATGACTCCTTCAGAAGACTCCAACAGAATCCCATGACTTCTCAGTCGCCTTTTGAAGGACACTCTTCATAATCCCCCAATGTTATTTATAAACACATAGACTGATATCCTCCCTTTGGCTTATCTCAAAAATCTATAGAAAATTTCTCCAGGGATTATCATAAAGTCACAAAAGACCTCTAAAGCACAGAAATCCTTTTAAAGAGGAAAAACATCAAAACTCAATTGCTAAGTTCAGAAAGTGATGGGAACTGTTCCATTGTGTTTATTTCAGATTGAATGTTATTACCAGCCTAGCTGGAGCTTCTTAGGAGTTTGGCTGCTTGTCCATAATGTGGTAGGCGTGACATGATGAGTATAATTAGTCCATCAAAAAGGTTGGGGAATATAAGACATCCTCAGATCAGTCAACCTTAACAATATCATTGTTAACTGACCAAACGATTTGCTATCTGAAGAGAGAGGGAGGGAGGGAGGGAGGGAGAGAGAGAGAGAGAGAGAGAGAGAGAGAGAGAGAGAGAGAGAGAGAGAGAGAGAGGAGAGATTCCTCTCTATCAAATGAGATAATATATGCAAAATGCTTAGTAAAATGTTTGTTGATGATTAATTTCAGCATTTTGTTCCTCTAATTCAAAACTAGCTCCTCTGACAGAGACTGGAAGGGAAATCTGATATGGATACACCTTTGGAGAAGGCATTGAGAAGGGAACTTGAGCCCACCAAGATGACACTTGACAAAGAGCAAGTCACAGACCTCACCAGAAATAGGAGGTAGAATTGCAGTAGGCTGTCTGGGTCCTTTTCCCTTGACCCTGCTCTTGTCCTCCAGTAGATCAGTCCAGGAGTAACCTCTTGGCTCTGCTCTGCCTGATCTCTCTGTCCCAGCCTTTTGCCCCTCTTCTGGATAACACAACAGCAGGGAGCAAGAGCTCTCTGCAGATGGCTAGATGAGTACAACCAAAAGTATGTTCTTTCTTTTTCTCTCTCTTTTCCTCTTTCTCTGCTAGGAAAGGAGGAACCCTGTGATCTTTATTCAAGGGAGGTCTAATCAGACCCTGGAGAATTAATCCTTATGGTCTTCCATTCTGTAATAAGTGTGTCTACGTTTTGTAGCTTTAGAATGACAGCTAAAGACCAATTGCCATTATATAAACATCATTTTTGATCAGTGTATAAGTTTGTAATGAGCTAATAGTGTCCCTTGGACATCCAAATCTCTGATGAATCCCAGTAAATCTTTCTCCCTCAACAACAATTTTGTTTCTATTTTGTGAAATTCCATTTCTGGGAACTCTCATGTCCAACAATTAGAAGATCCCAAGAGTTTTGGCTTCCCACCAGATTGGGGGCAAAACCAAGCTTGATTAGATTGATTAAAAAATGCAAGGATGGTCTCTTTTTTCTCACTTCTGACCTGCTTGGTCACATTGAAATGTTAGGCACTAAAACTACTTCAAACCCATTTTGGTTTAAGACATCTACTTTTTTTTTATTGCCCTACAACTTAACTGGAAGATTTTAAAAAAACTAGACAAGGCCGTTAGGCATCAAAATATCAATAGTTCCAAGTTCTTGCTTCTTCAATACCCCTTCCAATGTCACATCTATCTCTATCCACACTTGCTAACTCTTGCCCCTTTCACAGCAGAAGTAAAAGGGTCAAAGAATTGGCTCCTAGTGGCCAACCTACTATAGATAACCTCCCTTGCTTGGTTAGCAGACCTAGTCTATCAAATGGATGATGCTCACACATTTTTCAGTAGGGTAGAAATTAAAAGAACATATGGACTATTGGAACAGGATCCACGGATCCAAAGTAACCTCCATGAGGAAGAATTTTACAGAGGCCATGCTGTTTATAAATCGATTCAATCCAACATACTTTTATGAAGCATCTACCATATTCAAGTTGCTGTCCTGGATGTTAGAAAAGCAAATACAAAAATTCTCCAACCCTAACCTTCAAGGACATTCCATCTTAGGAGGAAGAAAACAGTATGTGTAGATAAAGATACAATATAAGGAGCCATGAGGAAGGAAAGGCATACATAGTGTAATAGATAGATGTCTGGTCTTGTACCAAGAGATCCTGGGTTCAAGTACCAGATCTGATACATATTGAATGTGGCCCTGAGCAAACCACTGAACAGATTCAAGGTCTAGGCATCCCAAGGACTATTAATTCCATTCTGCTTCATTAGAGAAAGGCTCCAAAGCTAATAAAATTACAGGTCCAATCCCCATTTTCTAAGGAGCAATGAAGAAAAGGGGGAAAATAGACAGCATATCTGTTCATGGAACTGAAGAGAACATTCTCAGTTGTGAATTAGTTCTATTCAGAATCACAGAATGTCTGAGTTTGATCAAGTTCCAAGGTTCTCAAGTCTAGCCCTTAACTGAGCCAAACTCCCCTGTGCACTAACTTCACAATGATCATCCATCTAATCTTGAACATCTTAAACAAGAGGTATCCATTATCTTGAAGGGAACCTGTTTCACTTTGGGCTAACTTACAACTTCTTCCATCACTCTCAGTTCTACCTTCTGGGTCTGAGGAGAATGAATCAATTCCCTCCCCCAAGTGATCTCTTTTGCTATGCAGAAGACAGATGTTGTATTCCTTCTGAGTTTCCTCTTCTTGAGACTTGATGTTCCCAGGAAGGAGAAGCTCAAACCTCTTCAGCCCATATTTTGTCCTCCTCCAGATGATTCCCAATTTATCTCCTGAGCTTGCTCATCTCTCTTCTGAGAGAAGTTGAAATAAAACAAGAGAATATTTATTTCATTAATATGCAGTCTCTCCACTAGAACAAGTCACATAGCCTCAATGTGATTTTAGTTTAACGAGTTGTTATAGCTAAAATAGGAATTACCTAGTAGTCAATCTCTAATGATGAATATCTCTAAATTTAGAGAAACTCACCCTTAGGCCTCTACTAAGAACTCTTCTAACTTGTTAGAACCTGCTTAACAGTGTATAGCCATAACCTTTGAGGACTTAGCATCATCTTTATACCACATCAGAGAATCAGAGAAAGATCTTAGTAGAGTTGGAAATTATACCAACTCGAAATACCTAGGATCACTCAGTTATTTAAGACTTCACTAGCTCTTTACTTCATTGGTTTCTCTTTCCCTGGTCCTTTGATTACTAATTGGTCTCCACATCTTTTTTTCTTCTTCACCCTCTTCTGTAATTGCTATTCAATGATTTAACAAAAAGGAAACCAATATCAAGAAAAAAGAAGGAATAAAGGGCCTACACTTGATGTCCATCTTCTTAGTCCTTCTAACATCTTTAGTTCATATAGTCTGAACTCAGCTGCCTCAACTAGCCACAAGAGTGGTCACATGTCTTAGATGTCACCACTGTTTGAAATTAATCCACCACCAAGTATTTAGATGCAGAAATTCCCTGCTATGACTCCAGATCCCAAATCTATATACTCAGTTCTCATGTTCCACTGAAGATCAGTCCCATATTTCCAACATCTTTCTGAACATAACATCCAGCTGTTGTTATATTAACACCTCAAGCTCAATGTGAACAAACTAAACATGTCATATTCACCAAAACAACTTACTCTGTTATCCAATGTTTTTGTTCCTTTTCATAATGTCACCATTGTCCTAGACATGAAGACTGCAAATTATGATTCTTCTTCCCTTATTCTCCAATTTCAATCAGTTGATTCTATAAAGACAATATCTCTGACCTCCTTTCTCATTCCAGTAATGGCTCCTTATATTGGGTCCTCAGTATTCTGCATCATGTTTTGTAATGACCTCCTAACTGATTTGCCTGTATATCACCTCCTCCCATTCTTTCATCCATCTTTCAGATCTCCTTCCAAAAGAGAAGGATCTAGATAAAAATGTGTGTTGGATGAGGTTGGATGGGCAGTGTTAGTCTCTCAGTTTACCTAAATATGTGATATACTTGGGAATGTACACTAAACTGTGCCCAGAATTTACCAGAAGGAATTTAAGCTCTATTTCTCAATTATTTCCAAGCTTTACAGCCCTGCTTTGATCCAATGGTCAGACATTATAAGATGATATTGCCTACTAATTTGGCCCCTTGACTGTCAATAATTCTTACTAAGTTAATCTTGAAACCTAACACCATTTATCTCTTCTGTGCCTACTCATAAGCAGCTAACCTCTACAGGAAATCTCACAGCATACTTTGCTATGTTTTCTACAAATTTGTTACATACTTTAATTAGTCCCTCACTGTGAAATGACTATATTTTCTTTATTTCATATTAACCTTCAAACCTATTCTCCATAACTTTTTCATGCATACTCTTCCTCTTTTAAGCTTAAGAAAAACTTCATGAACTCTGGATTTTAATTCATCAGATAAACTTACCTCCTAATTTTCTGAAAATATCAAAGTCATCAAAGGCATCTAAAATTCAATTCCATTTCACTTAAACCTCTGTGTCCTCATTAACACCACCTTACCTGAAGTATGATAGGAAGAGGAGATTTTGTTGCCAAGATCAATCCCTTCATTTATCCCCTGGTCTCTTCTATTCCTTCCACCTCTGGATATCTCTGAATGATGGTATGCATTTGTCTCTATCTGTTTCTCTGTGTCTTTCTGAATGCCTATATCTTTCTGTTTTTCCTCTGTATCCATCTCTCTCTCTCTCTCTCTCTCTCTCTCTCTCTCTCTCTCTCTCTCTCTCCTTTCTGTGATAGATCTCTAATCTTTCTCCTGGCCACCTTCCCCTCACCCTAGAAATATGTAAGCTAGCTTTCTGTCTCCCATCTCCCACCAGGATGGTGGGAGAGTCACAAATAATCCAACTCCAACTGATAAAGAATGAGAAGAAGGAAATGCACATGGTTCATGTGAAAAAGACAAGACGTGGGGAGACATGTAGCTATTTTCATGTATTGTAAGAACCATCATGTGGAAGAGCAGTTAGATTTTCTGCTTGGCCCCAAACAAAAGGATCAGGAACCAAGAAGAGAAGAGGCAATTGAGTCTTGGTTTCAGGAAAAACTTCCTAATTATGCAAAATGGAGTGGACCACTTTGAGAGATCATGGATTTCTCTCACTTGAGGCCTTTAAACTTAAGGGATGAAGCACTGGGCTTAGAATCTAGGAGAACTGAATTCAAACCCTGCTCCAACACTTATTAGCTTTGTGACTCATTTCATCTCCATTTCCTCATCTGGAAAATGGGTCACAAAATATTTTGTGACTTTTCTTTGTATCTTCAGGACTTAAGGCAGTTTCTGACACAAAACAAGCAATTAATAAAGGCTAATTTACTGAATGACCCATTTGAGTTGGAAAGGAAGCCAAGACACAAAGATCAGAAGCAAGAGAATTTCAGCCTGGGGGACATACAGTGAACACACTTGGGCGGGGATACTATCATTTACCTCTCAGGTTTCTGTGAGGATTAATGGAAAAATAATATAATATAATATAATATAATATAATATAATATAATATAATATAATATAATATAATATAATATAATATGATATGATATGATATGATATGATATGATATGATATATAATATAATATATTCTAAGTCCTTCACAAGCAGTAAAATGGTCTCAAGTATTGTTATTAATATTCAGGTCACCTTTCATTTCCTCTTGAACTATTACATTAACTTCAACATGCGTTTCCTGTTTCTAGTCTCTCCCTTCTCTATTCCACCCTTCATACTGCTTTCTAAGGAGCTGTCCTGGTTGCTGTTCATCCTTTGTTTTTGAAGGATGCCTATGACATCATGGAGTAATGTCTTGTCTTGTGAGAGAATTGAATATAAGTGAGGCAGAATTGCCCAAAGTTGTCTCACTCTCTTCCAAAGTCCTCAAAGTTAAGTAGGAAGACAAAAGTCAGACCCAGGATATAGTGGATAACCTGGGTATCTTTGATGTTTGACCAAGCTCTAAGCACACCACTATGCCCCATGGCTTCACCGGCCTTCATGGGCAATGGAACAAATCGTTCTTTTCCAAGCATTCTAACAGGGTAAATCTTACTATGCTTGGAGCAGACACCCCCCCCAACTCAATGAGAGGTTTGAGGACTGCCAGTTTCCCTCAACCCAGTTTAGCTCCAGCTGCCAAGATGGTTTTACCAGGTATGAGTGTTGTTCACACTGCCAGATTCTTGGAGCCAGAAGTGAAAGTAAGGTGCTAGGTGGATTCCAAAAATGGATGAGGTCAAGGGACCAAAGTAGTAGGCAATATCATCTCATAATGTCTGACCATTGGATCAAAGCAGGGCTGTAAAGCTTGGAAATATTGAGAAATAGAGCTTAAATTCCTTCTGTACACATGTATAACCTAAGTCCTTCCTGAAAAGACTTAGCTCTTACACCAGAAGTATTAGTCCTTCTTAAATACTTTTTTTTGCCCCATTCATCCTGGTAGTTAACCATTACTCGACTCAAAATCCTTAAATCTGGGAAGCTAGGGTCAGGGGAGGAGCACCAGAACGGTGTCAGTAGAACCTGAGTTCAAATTTGGCCTCAAACACTTAATAATTATCTAGTTGTGTGACCTTGGGCAAGTCACTTAATCCCACTGCCTTGCAAAAAAACAAAAAATGCCCTTCAATGGTTTCCCATTTTCCACCAAATAAAAAGAAAACTAAGAAAAATGGACAATCAATCCATGTGAGCAATATTGCAAAAATTCAAGCCACAAGGAGACCATCTCTATAGCTGGAACTAAGGTGGTAAAAAAAGCGGGGGGAAGGGAAGACCGAGGAATTTAGAGGCATTTTTGAAGTCTCCAAAGAAAGTGTGAAGTCTCAGATTCAATATGTCAATCAATTTTGGACAGGAGAGAAGTCACTTGTGACAGGCCAGAGATATTTTAGAGAGATCATCGACAGGACTTAACAACTGACTGATGTGGTCAATGAAAGAGAGGGAAAATAAGAAATGATTTCAAGGGACTCACCACAGAAATTGGAAAATTAGAACAAGATCTGGTTCTGTGTCCATCTGAGAAATATTGTGTGGAAATGATGCGTTCACTCATTATAAGGGCAGTTAGAAAGGAGTATATATTGACAGAAGGCACAGGTGTGAGTTGAATATGAAGGGCTAATATCTAAAATAAATAAAAATTAAGGAGTGAGAAAGGAAAGTACTGGAATAAAGAGAAAGAGAAAATAGAATGGGCTCATATAAAAGCAGGAAAAAGCTTATACAGGAGAGTGGAAGAGGGGGAAGATAAGATGGAGGAGTGAAATTTAATTAGCACAAAGAGGAAATAAACACTTTTGAGAAGGAACAAAGTGAAAGAGAAAAGAATAAATGGAGGGAAATATAGATAGCACTACTGTGAAAAAAATGATGGAAGTTTCTCTGATAAAGGCTTCATTTGTCAAGCATAAAGAGAACTGAGTCAAATTTATAAAAATAAGAGCCATTCCCCAATTGATAAATGTTCAAAATAAATGACCAGTTTTCACATGAAATAATCAAAATTCTCTAGAGTCATATGAAAAAATGTCTTAACTCACTATTGATTGGAGAAATGCAAATTAAAACAACTTTGAGGTCCTACCTCATACTTTTTAGATTGGTCTTTAGCACAGAAAAGATAAGTGACAAATGTTGGAGGGGATGTGGGAAAAAGGAGACATTAATGCACTGTTGGTGGAGTTATGAACTGATTTAACCATTCATAAGAGCAATTTGGAACTATGACCAAAGGACTATAAATCCCTCTGACCTAGGAATACCATTACTATGTCTGTATCTCAAAGGAGATAAAAGCACAAAAGATAAGGTCCTATTTGTACAACAATATTGATAGTGGCTCTTTTTCTGGTGACAAAGAACTGGAAATTGTGCAGATTCCCCTCAATATGGGAATGACTGAACAAATTGTGATAAGTGATTATGATGGAATACTATCATACTCTAAGAAATGATGAGCAAAAGCTTACATGATCTGATGAAAAGTGAAATGTATTGTATACAAATTAACAGCAATTTTGTAAGATAATGTGGATGTCCTGGCTATTCTCAACAATACAATGATCCAGGACAACTCTGAAAAATTTATGATGCAACATGCTATCCATCCCCAGAGAAAGAATTGATAATATTTAAATACAGATTGGAGCGAACTATTTTAATCTATGTTTTCTTTCACATGACCATTATGGAAATATTTTGCAAGACTACACATGTACAACCTATATTAAATTGCTTTCCATCTCAATGGGGGGAGAAAAAAGGGACAGAATTTAAAACTCAAAGTTTTGAAAATGGATGTTAAAAATATTTTTACATGTAATGGGGAAAATAGAATATTAAATTTTTAAAAGGAAATAATCAATTCAAGTTGTAATATGTTGAATAAGTGGTAGGAGTGAGATATCCTAATTCAGGTATCCAGGAGAGACCTGGAAAATGCCAATCTGCATTCAGTGGAGATTTGGGGAGCATATACAAAGATAATATTTAAAGCTCAGATAAAGGGATGACCTAATTCATAAATAGAAAAGAGAGGGGTGTCAACAAGATAATTCTGGATATTTATAAAATAGCTCCAATACCTACATTGATATAAATTTGAGTGAATAACTTAACATCTCTATATCTCAGCTTCCTTATCCATCAAAATAGAAAATAGGATTAAATGATGTCTATGAAACTTTCTTTTCACGTCCCCTCCTCGAAACTGCCATGTTAGATTATAGCTCCAGGAAGGCAGAGATTGGCTGATTCACTAAGTATAACCCCACAATAGATGTCACCATCTTGAGAAATGTAATTATTTGATACTCTAGAGATGGCTGAATGGATGAAAATCAAACCCTCCAAATGGCAGGTAAGTCAAACTAAGATCGAGAAGATCTTCCTCCTGGTTGAGAGGGATCCCCAGCCCCCTGAGGCTCTGGACTACCTCCACAATCTAGACTCTTCCAGATGAGCTCTTGTATTTCTTCTAATACATGAGCAAGTGGCTAGCAAACATAGGCTCATCCATTTAGAGCTGGCAAGGATTATAGACACTTATCAAAAATAAAATACTATGTAGAGCAGAGACTCTTTTTTAAATTTATTTAAGGCAATAGTATTAAGTGACTTGCCCAAGGTTGCATGGTTAGGTGATCATTAAGTGTCTGAGGCTAAATTTGAACTCAGGTCCTCCTGACTCCAGGCCTGGTGCTCTATTCACTGCACCACCTAGCTGCCTTAGAGCAGGGACTCTTAACTGCTTTTGTGTCAGGACCCCTTGGCAATCTGATAAAATCCATGATCCACTTTATAGTATTACTTTTATATAGTATTCATTTTTGAATGTATAAAAGAAAATCATGGCATTATAAAGGAAAATAATTATATTGAAATATAATTATAAAATTATATGGTGCCCACTCTGTGGCAGGGACTATGATTGCCAACATAAACTATTTTGATCCTCACAGCAATCCTGGGAGATGGCTGCTACTATTAGCTACATTTAACAGATGAGGAATCCAACTCAGTTCTCTCTATATATAATTTTTAGGCTATTGTGAATGTGGGCTTATTTAATATCTTTATTAATGATTGGTGGAAAGAAGCAAATTTCCATTAATGGAGCTGCAGCTCTGTGACTTGCCCAGGATCACACAGCTAGTAAGTATATTTAGCCAGATTTTGAACTAAGGTCTTCCTGACACCAGGTCCAGAGTTCTATCCACTGTGCACCCAGATACCTCAAGGAAGTCTTGAGTAGTGGATGTCAGATAATTAGACCATCAGCAATCCTAAAATTACAGTTTTGTAATTAGAAGGGACCTCAAGGGTTATTCGTCCAACCCAAACCTGGACATGAACTTTCTCTCTTATCTGATGAGATCATCCAACACTGCTTGAAAACTACCACTGGTGGCTAGCTTTCAGCCCTCTGAGATGGCCCATACTGTCTTTGAACAGCTCTCTTCTCAGTTTGGCAATCTGAAAGAAGACAGACAAGCTGCTAAAAAAATTGGACACAATAAATATGAGATATTGGGAATCTTAATGTGAAAACCCATATAAAGTGAAAAATACTTGGAAAGCTCTGACTTCCAAACACATCCCTTCTCATATACTGTGTAGGAAACTGACTGACAGAACAGAGAAGAGTCATGATAAATAAAAAAGGAAGAACGTGGTATCAGGTGTTCAGTTCCTTCACACTGTGGCTGTTGTGAATGCAGGCTTATTTAATATCTTTATTAATGATTGGTGGAAAGAAGCAAACTCCCATTAATGGAGCTGCAGCTCTGAAGTGGAGTAGTGTGGCAAATGACAGTTAAGATACAATATATAAATAACTCCAATTGCCTTGAAGCATAAATGGACAAAACTTAGGAATTGATTTTTTAAACATGGAAAAATGTGAGTTTTCAGATAACTCAGCTAAAATTCCAATCATCATTAGAAAGGTAGAGTGATGCAGTGGAGGCAGCCTTGGATGGTGAGTCAGATAAACTGTGGTGGGGTCTAAGCTCTTGTCATTTTCTGTCTATGTGACTACTAACAGGTCCCTTAAACTTGTAGAGCCTTTGTTTCCTTTTTTTGTAAATACATCAGTACTTCAATGAAACTGAGGCTTGAAGCAGGTCTTCTGCTCTTGCAGTACTGACTACAATCTGTTCTAACCTTCTCATCTTGTAAAGAGCTTACCCATATCCCTTTCACAAAAAACTACATAGAAGGTCGATCCAATTGCCTAAAAGCCTCCTGCAGCTCCCTTAAAATTCTAAGGGATTGTGGGTAGACCAGATCTAAAACTCAGTGGCAAGCTTCAAAACTGTCTGGTACTGGTTAAAAAATAGGGAAGTGAATCAATGAAATAGATTAGGCACCAAGGAAACAGTAGAAAGCAACTCTGTCAAGCTACTGGTTGATAAACCAAAAGCCTCTCGTTCCTGGGGTAAGAATTCACTAGCTGACAAAAACTGCTGCGAAAACTGGAAAATAATATGACAAAACCTAAAGCGTAGGCCGAAATCCTATGCCAAGACCAAGTCAAAATGGGTGCAGGATTTAGGCATAAAGGGGATACCATAAACCAGTGAGAACAAGGAAAGGTTTATCAGTTAGATCTATGGAATGGGGAGAAGTTTGTGACCAAAGAAGAGATAGAGAAGCTAACAATTTGAAAATAGGTAATTGTGCCTTTTTTAAATTAAAAAGGTTTTACACAATAAAAATAATACAAGCAATATTAGAAGGGATGCAGTAAGATGAGAAATGATTTGCACAGCTAGGCTTTCACAGAATTCTTCTGATAAAGGATTCATTTCTAAAATATAGAGAGAACTGAGGCAAATCAAATCTGTTTGATAAATGGTCAAAGGTTATGAATAGGCAATTTTCAGATGAAGAAACTAAATCTCTCTTTAGTCATATGAAAAACTCTTCCAAATCATTATTGATCAGAAAAATGCAAATTAAAACAATGAGGTACCACCTCACATCTATCAGATTGGCTAAAATAACAAAAAAGTAAAATTATCAATATTGGAGAGGATGTCAGGTACTGGTTAAAATAAACTAAGACACTACTGCATTATGAGTGGAGTTGTGAACTGATCCAACCATCCCAGAGAGCAATTTGAGCCAAGCCAAAAGGGCAATAAAACTGTATATACCTTTGATCCAGCAATATCACTACTAGGTCTATATTCTAAAGAGATCTTTAAAAGGCATAAAACACCCACATATACAAAAATATTAGCAGTAGTTCATTTTTAGTGGCAAAGAATTGGAAATTGAGGGGATGCCCATCAATTGGGGAATGTTACGATGTATTAATATTCTGGAGTATTACATAGGAAATAATGAGCAGCCTGACTTCAGAAAAGCATGGAAAGATTTGTATGAACTGATGTTGAGTGAAGTGGGCAGACTCAGAAGAACACTTTAGACACTAAGACCAACATCCATTTCGATGATGTAATGCCTCTCAGCTGTCCACTGATCATTAGAGGCCTATTAAGGAAAATGCCATACACATCCAGAGAAAACAACTATAGATTCTGAATGCAGAGCAAAGCATATTAAATCCAATTTTTAAAAATTTCTTTCAAGTTTTAACTTGCTTTCTTGTGTTTTTTTACCTTTATTCAAATTCTTCTTTCACAATATGACTAACATGTTAATATGATTGTACATTTACAACCTAAGAAAATCCTATAGGATTGGACAAGTTGCCAAAGAATAGGAATAGTTAAAAGACAGAAATTAAAATTATTACTAGGAGCTTTTAATTTTTTTTAGGTTTTTTGCAAGGCAATAGGGTTAAGTGGCTTGCCCAAGGCCATACAGCTAGGTCGTTATTAAGTGTCTGAGGTCATATTTGAACTCAGGTCCAGTGCTCTATCCACTTTGCCACCTCGCCGCCCCTACTAGGAGCTTTTTAAAAATGTTCCAAATTAGTAATTAATAGAGAAGTACAAATTCAATAAAACCTGAGGCATAGGATCATGATCCCTCAAGCTCACAGATACTGAGAGAGGGGAAAAATTCCTTGTAGGGGCCCTGAAAGCTCACTAATTCAGTGCTAAAAGAGCTAGGAATTGATTCAAGTGTGCTAGAAAACAATTCAGAATTATTTGAGAAAGACAAACTTCTTCCTTCCCATTGAATCAGAGATTCTACTAGTGGCACTATGCCCTAAAATAGCCTCAGACAGCAAGAAAAGATTTCTATGTATAAAGATTATATATCAGAATTATTTTTAATAACAAAAATCCTGGAAATGAAAGGTGCCCTCCACTATTAGGAAATGACTAAGCAAATCAAAGGATTGAATATAATTAAATATACTGTAAGGGATGTAAATGTTGATGTTTTTAGTAGCTAAGAAAAGATTTGCTGTTGACATGGTGTTATTTCTATAGCATCCATTTCTATAGTATCAGGTCACCAATTGGTTAGGGAAAAAAAATTCAAAAATAGTAAAAAGCTACACAACCATGAAAAAAACACAAGATCAAATTTAAGTGACTCAGTATCAACTCTCTGGGAAATGGATAGCAGAGAGGACATTGACCCTGGTTATAAGTTTACATTTGAATCTGACAAAGTATATCATTTTCCACAATAAGGAAACAAAATACTCAGAATACCTTGATTCAGAAGTATGTGATAGAGATAGTAGCCAAAGCTAGGGCACATTTAGAATTTAAACTTATCTGTAAGGTATAATAACTAAGGGGCAGCTAGGTGGTGCAGTGGATAGAGCACTGGCCCTGGAGTGAGGAGGACCTAAGTTCAAATCCGACCTCAGACATTTAATAATTACCTAGCTGTGTGGCCTTGGGCAAGTCACTTAACCCCATTGCCTTACAAAAAAAATGTAATGAATAAGAATCAGGAAAGATTATGGGGGTGGGGGAAGCATTCCATAAAGGATTATCAAGAGAAGGGAAAATCAGTTTGCTTTTCATTTTTTGTTGAGATTCAAAATCATCTCAGATTCATCAGTTAAGGGTGTAATGAGGAGGAAGGGAAACAGGGAAAATATAGAAGTTCTTCAAAGATTTTTTAGTAAAATTTCATCATCAAGGTTCATCATCCTAGAGACACTGCTCTGGCAGTTGGATGGCAGCTTAGATAGCTCCCTGAAGTCAGGAGTCAGAGCTGGCATTAGACACTATCTGCCTCATTTTCCTCATTGCAAAAATGAGGTCAACAAAAGCGCCTCATTTCTAATGTTGTTGTGAGGATCAAATGAGACAATATTTGTAAAATGCTTGGCACAGTAGTTAACATAGAGGAGATTGTTTTAAAATTGTTGTTTTTCTTCCTTTCTGATATACCTGGAGATAAATTTGTTTCTTGGTTCATTGACATTCGCCCAAATATTTTTCACCAAGCTGGGCCATTAGAATTACTAGATTTCTTCAAATACAATATAGCTTTATCACGTACAACCCAACTCCACCACAGTCCTTTTTGTCTCTCCTGCTTCTACTGAAGAATGTGTCCATAAGGAACTCCATTTAAGCATGAATTTCACTCTACCAACTTCCCAGGAATCTATCAGGTCAAATTTTCTTCCTTCCCTTAAGAATTTCAATCTATTTTCCTTATTGCTTTAATTTTACGTATTTGTATACACACATCTGATATCATAAGTTTGATTTCCACCTCATTTCTTTCTCCTGTGAACTTCTGCTTATCTCAACTACTATTCCTGTTTATTAAAGCTCGCTATTGTTGAGTCATTTCCTTTGTGTTCAACTTTTTGCATCCCCATTTGGAATGTTCTTGGCAAAGTGGTTTGCCATTTTCTTCTCTAGCTCATTTTACAAATGAGGAAACTGAGGCAAACAATGACTTGCCCAGGGTCATATCCCCAGTAAGATCATATTTGAACTCAGGAAGATTAGTCTTCCTAACTTCATTCCTGGCATTTGTCCACAGTAACACTTCAATGCTGAATATTATAACTACTCCATGATGTCTAGATTAATAGCTGTAGATACACAATATTTTCCACTTCTTTATTTTTTTAGTTTAAATCCTTTTTCAATTAAATTCAAAAGGCTCTGGGCAAATTTTTTACCAACTTTTGGTAGATGTAATTCACTTTTTATGTGATTTGAGTATTTTAAACTGTATAAGAGAAATTTAGGGTTAATGTCATTCATAGCTACCATTATCAGAGCTATCTAGCTGTTGACCTTTCCAATTGTATTTTCCTTCTGAAACTCTTTCCTTCAATGGAGAAAAATAAGAAAAATAACACCAGCTTTTCCCCTGGGGTCTTATAATCTTCACTGATGCTTTTTAGTTTCCTTCTGACCTTATTATTTGTATGTTGGTCACATTATCCAGGAAGTCAACAGACTTCACTGTCATTCCTAGAACAACAAGGAACTTTCTTTGTACCCTTTAATACAAAGTCACTAAAAAATACTAGTCTTCTCTTTTCTTCCTTTGGTGCTTAAGGGATCCATTACCTGACATCTCTTGATCTACTAAATGATCCATTAGAAGATAGGCAAGTCCTTCCTCCTTAGAGCAAACAGTTACTTCATTTCAGGAAGAGTCACAAATTTATTTTTAATCTCTAGTATATAAGGATTTGTTCCTTGTTTGGCCCTTCTCCTGTGCAATATTCTCCCATTCTCCAACCTCTTGACATGTCAGCTTTTTCCCTTTTTAAACTTCAGATCTTTTTTTTCACAGTTAAATATTCTTTGAAATCCAGAAGCTCTGTTTGTGGTGGCAAAGAAATGGAAACTGAGGGAATGTCCATCAATTGGGGAATGACTTAACAATTGTGGTTTATGTATGTGATGGAACACTATTCTTCTATTAGAAACCAGAAGGGATGGGAATTTAGGGAAGCCTGGAAGGATTTGCATGAACTGAGGCTGAGTGAGATGAGCAGAACCAGAAGAACACTGCACACCCTAACAGCAACATGGGGGCGATGATCAACCTTGATGGACTTTCCTCATACCAGCAGGGCAACAGCTAGGCACAATATTGGGATATCTGTGATGGAGAATGCCATCTGTATCCTGAGAAAGAATTGTGGAGTTTGAACAAAGACCAAGGACTATTACCTTTAATTTTAAAAAAATGTTATTATATTATGTAATTCTTCTATATCACATACTATATGTTTCTTCCTTAAGGATCTGGTTTCTCTCTCATCACATTCAACTTAGATCAGTGCATACCATGGGAATGATGTAAAGACTAACAGACTGCCTTCTGGGGGGGGAGTAGGGAAGCAAGATTGGGGGGAAAATTGTAAAACTCAAAACAAATAAAAACCTTTCTAAAATTTGAAAAAAAAAAAGAAATCCCACTTCTGGGTCTGTTCCTTTGTTTGTATTTAGAAAATAAAAAATCCTAATTTCCCAGATAACTGTATTATAGAGAAAAGTTCCTGAAGCCTCTTTGCCTTCTCTTTTACAATGAAGACTAACCTGTTCTTGGAACATAGATAATAATCACTTTGAAGTAGCAGAAATATAAACATCAAAAGCTCAATACAAGTACCTAAGATTTATCCGTTCTTCATACTGATTGAGATTCCAAATTCACAAAATTTTAAGCATGAGGGGACTTTGGCAGCTATCTATTATATCCACACATAAAAGAAACTTTCATTATTTATCAAAATAAATGGTCATCCAACCTCTCTTCTTGAAAACCTCCAGAGAGAGACTCCATCTTTCTCCCTTTCCATTCCATTTTGGACAGTTTTATTTCTAAGAAAGTTACTATAAATATCAAATAAAATATATAAAATGCTTTGAAAACCTTAAAAATTTTATCAATCTAAGACAGTATTGATAATATTATTTAATTGATGAACACAAATATGTATGATATATACAGTTTTTCTATGTAATAAAAGTGAGAGATTCTGTTTTTAAAAAGCTTTAAATTCCATTGACACAGGAGCAGATATAATTTAACTTGGTGTAATGGGATAAAATAAAGGGGAGAAAAAGTGATTTTAGACCAAGTGTCAAAGATAAGGTTTCATTTCTGCAAATTCTATTTGAATCTGTATAATCTCCAATAGAAAGAAGAAGAAGTTTAATTAATTATTACAATGAAAACTTGATTGTATCACACACTCAGAACCATAACTAAGATTTGGGGAGTAGGCTGGAAGCAAGATGAATTAGAAGAGTTCACCTCACTTTACCATCCAGTTACAATTTAATTCATTTTTTAATTTATTTCAGGGATTCTGTTTTGATGGTTCTACGTTGGTGAATTGATATGTTGCTAGTTACACCCTGAAAATTGGTCAATTTAGGGCAAAGTTCCATTTCACCCAACCTAGTTATGACTCTGAAAACACCAAAGTTTGAAATATTGAGAGAAAATCTAAGCTAAGGCAAGAAAGGAAAGGATGGGATAAATTATGATCACCTTAGGTTTTATTTTCTTCCCTGAGGTTGCTTGTTTCATGTTTCTAAAGTGAACTATGCTTTTTATTATCTTTTTAACCAAATATGTAAGGTTTTAATTGGCATTCCCTCTTTCAAGAGAAGAGGCATCCAGGTTGCTTTTGTCAGTAACAACCTACACTCTTGTACCCCATGTGGGGGAAAATTTGCTATCTATTGGATTTTCCAGCTTCACATTTTTAATTTCTGTCAGAATGTCATGTAACAAGATCCCCTAAGTCCAAGTGTTACCAGGAATAAAAAAGGGGAATAAAAAAGCATCCTTAGAAAGTAAACAAGTGAGAAAATCTCATTTTTCATTTGTTAACTAGCCTCAACGTGGCTGTTGGCTGTGTCAACGGATGATTTAATGAGTCCAATTTAAAATGGTTTTCTTGTCTGGATGAGATAGATGTCCTAGAGAGTAGTCTTAAAAATGGCTCATGGATAGAGCAAAGACTTCTTTGATATGCCTGAGAACAACAGCTATCACCAACTCTCTTCATCCCCCCAATAAAAAAATCCTATTTTCTTCAAATGTCTTCTCAGCAAAAAGTTAAACATAACTCCACAGAGGAAGCATTGAATTACACATCCCTAAGACCTAGGTTAACACACCTCTTTAACCTAGATTTCTGCCTCAGAGATTTGTGACCCAAAGCAAGTCACCTAGCCTCAATATTTTCATATGTAAGATGGGGATGCCAATAACCCTTTCTTTGAAGATGATTATAAAGGTCAAATGAAATAATAACTATGAAATAATTATTTGAATTGCTATTTAAAATTAAGTTATTACTATTACTTTCTACTCATCATTTTCTTGATATTCAGATTTAAAATCATCCCGAAATAAATTGCTATTCTACTATCATGTTTTAAAAACTTAATAATCTAAGAATTTTTTCTCATAGGGGATAAAATAAATGATTATTAACTGATTGAAGTTATTATAGTATACACTCAAGTTTGATAGGCTCACTAGAGACATATTGCAGACACTTCCAGGAGCCAACCAAAGGAAGGCAATGATATGAACCTCAAATCTGTTGGCCCATGATTTTAGTTTTTTTTCCTGCTATAGCTCATGTTTTGAAATGTTTCATTCCACACAAGGTTAATGGTTATGAATAATCGATATAGTTGTTGTGTCATTTAATTATGTCTAATGATCCCATGGCCTTTGGGGGTTTCTTAACAAAGATACTAAAGTAGTCAGTCATTTCCTTCTCCAATGTGCCTCCATTTTGCTGAGACCTTTGGCTAAGGGTTTCAGTGATTTGCCCAGGCTCACATGGCTCACATGTGTCTGAAATTAAATTTGAATTCAGATCTTCCTGACTCCAGGTCCAATACTTAATAATACAATACCAAGCTGCCCTTTATTTGATACAATAGTGAGTATTAAAATATTGGTTTTTCACTTTTACACATCAATCAGATTCTGACCAAGAGTTTGATCTTGAATTATGATCTAGTTCCAGAAATTTCCTTAAAATTCTCAAAGTTATTTGGAGTTTGTAATTTACAAAGATAGGCCGTTTTATCTATTAGTTAAACTTCTGATAAATCTAGCCACTAAGTCATTTCTTTCTAAATATTTGAAAGGTTTTAACATTATTTTTTCCCTCACAGCGACATGCTGTAGCTTCAACAATATGAATTTCTTATCTATGCAGGAACATTTCCGAGCAATTCTTCCTGAAATGAGAAGTAGCAATGGCCTTGGAGCCAGTAAGACCTAAATTCAAGTCCTCCATCTGGCATCCTGGTGATGAGACTCTGGGCAAGCCATTTAATTTGAAAATGGCATAAACAACTCTCTAAAAACTTCACTTTTCAGAGAAGATGCCCATCATCATTGGCAAAAAAGCATTTCACCTAGAATTTCCCCTATATCCTGGAATACACTGGAGCATTTACACCTAAAAAGCTGAAAAATATGACACAACAGGGCTTAATGTACTGAGTTTTTTGAATGCCTAGGCTTAAGAATGTGATGAAGAAAATGTCAGTAATACAGATCAAATTGGAAAGCAAATCATGGGGTAAATTTTTTTCCTAACACCAAGTTGAACATTTGGCAGTCTACCCATGACAAAATCTATGAAATCCCAGGCCCAATCACTGTCCCAACTAGCTAAATCTTGTTTATTAAAAAAAAAAAAAAGGTGCCTTGTGCATTCATACTCAAGAAAACCAAAAGATCTCTCAAATGTGGGGAGATAAGATTAAACAAAATTAACTTGCCGGCCTGCCTTTGTCTCTTACAATTTACCTGGGGAGCCTGTTAAGACTGAGAGCTCACGGGAAGACCACGGTGAGAAGGTGAATGAGCTACAACCTGGGAAATTCCAGCAAAAGTGACATCACTTCAGGGGCATCAGAACAAGGTGTTTGGTTCTCAAGAATTTCTCTCTTCTTAAATGCATCCCTTGGAGTCCATTAAAATGTTTTCCTAAACCCTTTGGGCGGACTTATTCCTTCCACACTTCTATTTCTTAGGAAGTTTTGCCAGTGGAGAGTGAGGAAGAAGCTGTCTCTTTGAATTTATTTGAGGCTTCCCAAGGCAAAAAAGACTTTTGAAACTTTTTGATCCTCCTCTAAGAGCAGAAAAATTTGTTGCTAGTTTCCATGTGGGTCCAGTAGATCCAATTATAGATGACTAACCAGCTTTACTACTGAACCAGACAGTTTGTCTCCTCTCATAGCATGGAGATTTTCTTTGCTGGAAATGAAACTTCACTCTCCTCAGCATAAGGGAAGGGCACATGGAGTCACAGAAGAGAGGAAGAACAAGCCCAAATAGTCTTCACATTAAAAAGAAAAATGCAAAATTCTCTCTTCACCGTTTCAGTATAGGCAAAGTGATGTTAGATAACATACAAACAAAATCATTCCAAACCATTTCAATTTTAATAGAGTTCAATCAGGTAGCAAACTATAGATAGATAGATAGATAGATAGATAGATAGATAGATGATAGATAGATAATTCTTGTCCTTCATTATGTACGAAGACCAAAATGGCATCACTGTTTGAGACAAAATAGAGTGTGGCTGACCAAAAAAATAGGAGCTCAGATTGCTCTACCACAGGTAGAACATAGGTAGTCCATGTGAACACCTGGGGTGAGTACTCTAAACTTATGTATGTCATGTTTCTTTTGAGGTGCTTCCATTCTGCCTTGTTCAAAGAGCATAGCACCCCCTCTGATGAGGGCATGCCATTTTGGGCAGTCCCATACCAGTGTCTCCCATACTGCATAATCAATTCCAAAGTTCTTAAGAGACCTTCAGGGTGTCCTGGTATTGCTTCTTCTTACCTCCTTGTGAGCACTTGCCCTGTGTGAGTTCTCTATAAAATAGTCTTTTTTGGCAAGCATACATCTGGCATTCTATCATGACCAATTCATTGTAGTTGTGTTTTCTATAGTAATGTTGGAATACTAGGGTATTTATCTCAAGAAAGGTCTTCAATGTCCTGCCAGGTGATCTTCAAAATCTTCCTAAGACAATTTAAATGGAAGTGACTCAGTTTCCTGACATGTAACTGGTAGACTGTCCAGGTTTCACAGGCATAGAGCAATGAGGTCAGCACAACTCTGTAGACCTTCATTTTAGTAGTCAATCTAATACCTCTTCTCTCCCATAATTTCTTTTGGAACCTCCCAAATACTGAGCTAACTCGGGCAATAGGAGTGTCAACCTCATTGCCCATGTGTACCTCCTTGGAAAGGACACTGCCAAAGTAAGTGAACTTGTCCACAGTACTCAAACTTTTCCATTTGCTGTAATGAATGGCTCCACATCTGGATGGTGTGCTGCTGGCTGATGGAGCACTTGGGTTTTCTTGGTATTCACTGCTAGACCAAAATGAACCCAAGCAGCAGAGAATCGATCCCTAGTTTGTTGTATCTCAGCTTCAGAGGCTCCAGTGAGGCCACAATCATCTGCAAACAGAAGGTCCTGCACCAACACTCCCTCCACTTTGGTCTTGGCTTGCAGCCTTTCAAGTTGAAGATTTTGCCGTCAGTGTATAGCTAACCTTGAGGTCAAGTTCATCTTCATTGAAGGCCTTTGATAACATGGCAGAAAATATCACGCTAAAAATCATGGGAGCAAGGACACGTCCTTGTTTTATTCCACTGGTGACTGAGAAATCTCAAGAGCATTGGCCACTATCCAGAACCTGGGCATGCAGGCCATCATGAAACTGGCATACAATACTGATGAACTTCTCCAAGCAATCAAATTTTGACATTTTCCATAAACCCTCATGACTGATGGTATCAAATCCTTGCTCAGATCTACAAATGTTATATACAGACCTCTGTTCTGTTCCTGGCTTTTTTCCTGGAGTTGTCAGGTACTAAACACCATATCACCTATTCTTCTCTTCCCTTTCTGAAACCAGACTGGCTCTCAGGAAGGTGACCAACTTCCAGATGTAGGATCAGCCTATAGAAAATGACTCTGGCAAGAATATTACCAGCAATGACTAAATATAAATATCCCTGTGATTGTCACAGGACAATCTATGCCCTTTACCTTTATGGAGATGGATCATGGAGCTATCTTGGAATTCTTGGGGGATAACCTTTTCATACCATATAACCTGGAAAATTTCAGTCACTTATTGTATGAACAATGAACCCACCTTTTAGATCTCAGCTGGAATAGAATCAGCACCAGATGCTTTGCCACTTAAAAGGAGCCTAATGGCATTCAAAACCTCTCCTGGAAATTCAGCTACAGGCTGATGGGCTTCAACTTGAGGTAAGTGGTCATTGGCTTCTGCATTGATTAATGATTGTCTGTTAAGGACACTGTGGGAGTGTTTGGCCCATCTCTCTTTAGGATCAAGTCCCTAACATTAATCAAGGTGGATCCATCAGCACTGAATAGTTGAGATGCACCCATATGTCTTTGGCCCATAAAAAGCTTTCAGGTCAAGCGGCGGCTAGGTGGCGCAGTGGATAAAGCACTGGCCCTGGAGTCAGGAGTACCTGGGTTAATAAAATTACCTAGCTGTGTGGCCTTGGGCAAGCCACTTAACCCTGTTTGCCTTGCAAAAAAAAAAAAAAAAAAAAAAAACAAACCTAAAAAAAAGCTTTCAGGTCATCATAAAAGCATTTTGGTTTGTTACTGTCTACATAAAATTGAATTTCATCTGCCTTCTTACTGAACCAAGAGTCCTGCATCCCTCTAAGTTTTGCTTGGACTTTACTTTTATTGGAATTAAACTCTGCCTTTTTAGAAATGGTTGAACTGTCCTGCTGGTAAACCATGTGGAGTTCTCATTTTTCATTTAGCAACTTTTGTATTTCCCCATCATTTTCATCAAACCAGTCTTGGTGTTTGTAAGTGTTCTGACCCAGATGAGCAAAAGCAGTATAAAATAGGTGGTAGAGGGAAGTGTGCCCCTGGGTTGGGAGGTCGTTCAATGTTGGTTCTTCTCATATTTTCTCAGAAACTGTGCCTTTGTCAATGCTAATTGATGTTAACCAGTCGGTTGATATTGAAGAGATAGCAACAAGTGACTGAGATGAAGAGCACACCAGATACAGGGCTTAGAAAGCATCCCAAAGCATCCAAGTTGTCCCTAAAACTCTGAGGTTTCCCTGAAGTATTAGCCAGCTTTGGAACTGAGACTGACCAGTGAGTGAGCCTGGAGAGAATGAGCCTATACAATATACATTTATACATGGAATATGTAAAATATATTCATATTATATATAAACATATGATTGTATGTACATATAGATGAATTATATCCATATACTCAAGTACAGTTTTAAAAATCCCTAATTTTGTTAGTACAGGGAGCTGCCTCTACAAAACTTTCTCCACCAACAGTCAATTAATCAATAAACATTTAAATATTAAGTATTGCTACAGAAATATAATAACATAAATGAAAATCCTTCTGGGATTTAAATGATAAACCCTAGGGCATTATATGAAACCCAAACACTGAGCAATGACCACCACCAGTCTTTGGAATAACAACACACTTCAATGTGTCAGCCCTGTCTTCAGTCCGGTCCTCATCACTATTATCCAGGGAAACAGCCCTTGTGGAGAAGAAATCTAGCACCCCATCACCACTACTGCCAACTACCAACCCACTGCACGTTAATCAACATGATAGAAACAGCAAAACATCATGACTAAAGAGACAGGTGAGAAATCCAACTCCCAACAAGCCAATCACCATTTTCCCCTCCCCATCCCAGATTAGCACTCTTGTTGACAACCTAACAGACCACAATAACCGTCATCCAAGGGACCTTAGAGAAGAAGGCCACCATCCTCATCACCACCAATACCAAGTACTGGACAAGTGCCGCCAAGGAGACAGGTAAACCAGCCTAACTGAAGCAACAAGGCATTGTAAGGAAGAAACAAAGCAGCAGCAGTAACAGCACGACCTCCCCTTATTCTTCCTAGGGGCAGCCCAGGACCCTGGGAATAGCAGTAGTCCTGTTTGTAACCCAGATCCACAGCCTTCTTTACAAAAATGCAACCTGACTTCTACTGTTGCAGTCCCCACTTCCTAAAGGTCCACAGTTGTAAAACCAAAAAGAATATTATTGGTAGTAAAGTCAGTGACTCAGCATCAGAAATATATCATTTAACTTTGAAAACGACATTAAAGGAGGTATGGTGTCACCTGCCTTACTCTTGCATCCTAAGGAGCATTGGGGCTTTCCCTGTGACTGCTGGTTGTCTCCTCCAGTGGAACAGGAACTCCTTCAAAACAGGAGCTCCCTTGTTTCTCTTTATCCCTCCTCAGGATCTGGCATCATGCTTTGCACTTAGTAAGCACCTAATAAATGCTTATTAATTCACTCAGTCACTCGCTCATTCATTCATTCCTGCCCCTTCTTTAATGTCATTTTCCCAGTTAAATCAATGTGTAAGGCAAAATCTCGGTGCTTGGGTCGTGGCAATTGCTTAATAACTGACCACTGACTAACTGAACTCAGGGCTTCTTGACTCCAAACCCCATATCCGAGCCACTAAGCGATCTCACTGGCTGGGGCTGGGAGTAATGCACAAGGGTGGTCCTGGTTGCCTTGCTTTAGAATTGTTACCTTACCTTTGATAGGAATACTCAAATATCAGTGGAGTTTGCTCACCTCTTATTGGAACATTCTTTTGTCTGTCCAAAAAAAAAAAGTTCAAAGTCCCCATAGGCTATTCAGGACCTGTTAGCTTCCTGCACTGAGTAGGTTTCCCAGGATTCAGAAACATCTAAATGGAGCTTGGGATCCCCACACCAGGCCAGAGTGGACGTCTGAGGAGGGCAGTGATGTGAGCATCCCAGTGAGGTGCCTTATACCCCCTTTTAGATGAACAAGGGTTCCATTGCTGACTTGCATGTGATTGTCCAGTATTCCTCAGAGTTTGATTGTCTTTGTGAGACTGACTACTTCTTTGGTAGAGGAGGCTGATAAGTTGTCCTGAATGAAATGGGTACCCCTCCTTGCCACCCCCAGAGTTAAACTTCAGTCTAGGTTAGTCTGGGAGAGAAAGTGAGAGACCAGTCTTCTGGGCCCCCAACCAGTCTCATCCCTTGATGGTTTTCCTCACTTCCATCCTTTCTCCACCCTGATCTAAATTTTCTTGTTATAAATATTTATGTCTTATCTATTTATTTTCATTGCCTTCAGGCCTGCTTTCCAGAGGCACATGTTTAGGTGTATGGGAATTTCTCTTCTTTTTAAATTCAAGGTTAACAAAAGGGAAATGTGTTAATCTCTTCATGGGAAAGACAATGTCTGCCAATCTGGAATGAGCAAATTACTGCTCATTATCTCTTCCAATAGTAAAGTTGGTAAATCTCATTTTGAAGCTATTTGAATTGAAGGGGCCTCCACTCCCTTGCTCCCAACTTGTGCCAAGAGCAATCAACAAACAGGTTATTAAGTCACCACTACACGTCACGTCATGAGACAACATGAAATAGCCATTGAAAGCTAGCCTCTAAGCCAGGAAGATCTGGGTTTCAATTCTGTCTGTTTGTCCTTCATTTTCAAAGAAGACCATGACATCAGGGAGGTGATGCTATGACAATCACATGAATTGAATTTGAGGGGGGGCTGTGCTAGGTCCCCAGCCTCACTTTCTCCTCCAGAGCCATCTGGGTCCAGTGGCCAGATATAAATCAGGATGACAGGAGGCTCTGGATGCAGGGCAATTAGGATTAAATAACTTGCCCAAGGTCACACAGATAGTAAGTGTCAGAGGTTGGATTCAAATTCTCATCCTCCTGATTCTGAGGCCAGTCCTCTGTGATGCATCCTGATTGGGAGACCTTGGATTCCTGGGTGCTATGGGGAATATTCTAAAATTCCAGAATTATAGAGAAGGTACTAGTCTGCATCAGGAGAGGGAGTTTCCTCACCCAGAAATTCCCCAAACCAATGGAATCACAGGCCTATTCCCTTTCGCTATGTACACACAAGGTCAAGTCATGTGACTCCCCATATCATTTGCAAGCCTCCCCTTGTCTGTGCCATGACCCCTTTGGGCAATCAGACTCAAGAGGCCTGTGGAAATTCAGAATCATGATGTCTCAAATCAGAAAGTTAAATTCATGGGATTTCAGAGGAAACCAATTATATTGAAGCCATTCCTACTATATCAATATATATGTGTAGTTATTATGGGGCCCTCCATGGAGGGTTCAGGTGCCTTTCCAGTGGTCATACAGATAGTGTTACAGAGTAGGGCTTTGGGCCCACCCCTCTTGATTCTAAATGTACTCATTCATTTGTCCTTGTTTGGTCATTTCAGTCATGTCCAACCCTTCATGACCCCATTTGGAAGTTTCTTGGCAAAGATGCCAGCTCATCTGAAAGGTGAAGAAAGTGAGGTAAACAGAGTTGCGTCTTGTCCAGGGTGTCTGAGGCCACATTTGAGCTCAGACAGTGACATCAGAGAGGTGAGACCTTGATAAGTATGTGAACTGGATTGGAGTGAGGGGGTGTTGTGCTTTCCCAGCCTCACTTTTCCCTCTGGAACCATCTAGGTCCAGTGGCCAGATAGGAATTAGAACTCAGTTCTGACTCCAGCCTTCTAGTCCTCCCTGCACCATTTAGTTCTATTAGATTTGACAAGCAGTTTGGGTCCCTTGGCTAAAGGATGAATCTTAAAGCCTGTAAGACCCAGGTTCAAGTTCTCCCTCTGTTGTGTGAACCTGGGTAAATTACTGGCCTCTCAGGGTTTTGAGAAACTCTTAGATTATCATTAGAGAAAGACTCCTCCACTGGGAGTTGCTAAATCAATGAAATTACAGCCATATTTTAGGAAAGACATAATAGACAGGAGAAGGTTCAAAGCAGGGACATATAGTTGATGAGGGGCCTTGGGAGGAAGGTGGCAAAGTAACTCTAGTGTTGGGAGGGACTTTGGAAGGCACTAGTCCATTTCCATGTTATAGATTAGGAAACTGAGGTCCAGGACCAAGTTTAATGGTTTATCCAAGATGGCTAAGACAGTAAATGCCACGTTGATGACTACAAGGTTGCAGAGTACGTAACATTCATGGTGTCATTTGAACCTCATGACAACCTTGTAATAGAGATACTTCTCTATCCACCCGCTAAAATCTTCCTTTTGCCCCCAGAGTTGGTCCATTTTATAGATGTGAAAACTGAACACGATAGCGGTTTAAGTGTCGTACCTGTATTCAGACAAATAGTGTTAGAGAGTAGGATTTTGGACATCTTTTATGCAAAAACTTGATGGTCACTTACCAAGTATGTTAGGGGGCAGATAGATGGTGCAGTGAATAGAGCCCTGGCCTTGGAATCAGAAAGATGGGAGTTCAAATCCAGCCTCAGACACTTGATATGCACTAGCTGTGTCACCTTGGACAAGTCACTTAACCCTGATTACCTTACATCCAGGGCCATCTCCAGTCATGCTATTTCCTATCTGGCCACTGGACCTAGATGGTTCTGGATGGAAAAGTGAAGCTGGGGAAGACACAACACCCCCTCACTCCAATCCAATTCATGTGCTTATCACTTCCCTGATATCATGGTCTTCTTTGAGAATGAAGAACAAGGACTCCCAGCCAAAATGCCAGGGAGAAGCCAGGCACAGCTCTAGTCTCCTTATCTTTCCCCATCTATCATATGAAACAAACCTCTTAACAGAAATCCAACCCACAAAACCCAGAAAGAAAACCCAGGAGAAAGAACATCTACCTCAGCATTTGTCTTCTGCAGTTTGGGGTGAGGCCAGGCATAGAGGGCGGATCAGCCCCAATCAGCCGGGGAGCCTGAGGGCCCCAGAGAAGGAGCTGCTGGATCAGTGGTGAGGCTAGACCACAAGGGCTTGAGTCGACTAGGGAGCAGAGGTACTGGGGTTGGCACTGACCCTCTGGGGCTTGCCAACTGGGCTGGGGGGAGAGCTCTGGTGCAGGAGCGCTGCGGACACCCTCCCTGAGCCCCTGGAGTCTGAGGAAGTCCCAGTCCACACCTGCATTGCAGCTGAGGCCTCTTCCCGGAACAAACAATTACAGACTACTTCTGTCTCGGGCCCAGCTGACAATAGGAAGAAGGACGACTTCAGCCCAGCCTAGAGCCCACCATTGATTGAAGGGAAAAGGATTCAATACCTTCAGCCTCTCCCTTCAAGCTAGGAGAGTAGGCCCCAATCCAGGTCAAAGACGTGCCAGAGAAAGCAACCAACGCCTCCTACTGGCCAGCCAGAGAAATTGAACTCAATGAGTAAAGCCTCTAGCGATCCCAAGCCCCTGTGAACCAGCCCCTCCCCAACCCAAGGTCTTAGCAAAATGAAGAGAATGAAGACCAAACTCCATGTTACAGTGGATAGCGTGCTAGACTGAAGTCAAGAAGACCTGAATTCCAATCTTGCCTCAGGTTCTTACCGGCCACTCACTCTGGACAAGTTACTGACCTCTCAGCTTCCATTTCCTCATCTCAAAAATGGATGCACAATACCTACCCCTGAGAGTTTTTACAGGAGGCAAATGAGATGATATCTTTGAATTATACAAAGCTCAATAAATATTAGAAATTATAATTACCATTGTTGCTAGACTGTAATAGATGGCACTAGCTAGTCTCCGAAAGCCCTCCCAACTCTGATTTTCTGTGCTTTCTCACAATTCCATCCAGATGGTGATACATGTTTTTCACAGCATTTCCTAAAACATTAAATCTTACTCAAGTTATTTATTTATAAGATTATGTATCTCGACGTGGCCTCTGGCTAGTTTGTATTCCTCCTGAGTGAGAGAAATCTACCAAGCTCTGCCCCTACCTGAGTGGAGCAGTGGAGCAAAAGCTTCCCAGGACCTCCAGAGAAGATAGTCAACATTCCCTCAATACTTAGAACTTCCCACTGTGTGAATGCTAAAAGATCTAATTGGACAAGGTCAGGCTTGCCGACTTGTGGGAGGGCAGCAGAAATTTCCCACATGTCTTCCAGTCTTGGTCAAAGGAAAACAGAAAATAAAATTATTTCCTATGGGCAATTGATATTTCTTAACATTGGGGGGACTAGAGAAGAAGGGGGAAATGTGAAGAAAGAAAACACATGACCTTCACTAGTTCAGCACCACCTCGATGAAACTGATTGCCACTCCCATCTGTCCATCATTGCCATCCCTTCAGCACCTTGCAATGTCAGACAATGCAACCTGAAGGAACATTCAGAGTTCTATTCTGTAAATTTGTTTGTTTCCATGTACATTTAGACACATGCAACACAGACTCTAATTGCTTTGTGTATGTAGACAAAGAGGTTTCTAGTCCCCTCTCAAAACACGCACTGCCCAGCTTTTTCATTGCTTATTAAGCCAGAAATGTTCCTTTTCCTGATGTGAAAAACTGAATCATAGAGACATTTTCTTGCTAAGGTTCCAAAGTTCCATAGTGCTCAGAAAGAAAGGAAAGAAGGAAGGGAGGGAGGGAGGGAGGCAGGGAGGGGGGGAGGGAGGGAAAAGAACCAGTGTGCAACATCTCATAGTCTGAGATGCTCCAGGACAGTTCTTAAGTTATCCCACCCCTCCTTTCTTCTTCATTATCCCTGTCTTACGACCAGGGATCCACAAGTAAATATATTTTTGTTAGAGAAATTCATAACTCCCTTCTACCATGGCAACCATTTCCCCAGCACTAAAAAATAACCCAAGGTTGAAATGATTGCAACAGACCAGATGCCAGAAGGGGCAAAAAAGAAAAAACCAATGATCCCTTGGTGAGGGAAGGTTTGGAAGTGAGAGACATGGGTAAAAGACGATAGCAGAGTAGAGGGAAGATAGTAGAGAATGATAAGAGGAAGACCATGGCACCAAGAGATGGCATACAGAAAACTCCAGTGATGGCCATGCCTGTGGTTCAGAAGCAGTTCTATACATGCTTAATCCCAGATCATAGAAGGTGAAATGTGAACAGGGACCTTAGTGTCACATCTCACACTAACATGGGCATTCTTTATCTTCCCACCCAAATCTGCCTTTGCCTCCAAATTTCCAAAACTTAATTCCTCAATCCACCCCTGCCAGCTACTCCCTCTCTTCTCTCAGGAAAGAATGTCTCTTTTTATGTTGTTGAGAAAATAGAGACCAATAGCCATGGATTCATTCTGATTCTATCCTCCCAAATCTCTGTATCACTATTTTACCTCCCCCCCTCCAAAGTCCCACATTTTTCTCCTCCTTTGCTTCAGTCTTTGACAAAGAAGTTTTTCTCTGTACTAAGGTGACATCTCTGATAATTTGGTCTTAGAATCATGAAGACCTGAATTTGAATCCTGCTCACTAAACTACTCACTCAGCTTTCCTGAGATAACCACTTGCCTAATTTGCAAAATAAGGGTGTTGGATTCAAGAGTCTCCAGGATCCCTTCCAGCTTTCAAGATATAATGACTATGAGCCTCAGTTGCATTACTGCTCCATCAATTGCCTCCTCCTGTTCCTCCTTCTTCTTCAGTCTACTCTCTCAAGTCTTCAGTCTCTCACCTCCCCTCAATTCTCAAGCTTTTGCACTGAGGCCTTCAGGCCCGCCAGTCTACTGAACTGGCTCTCTCCAAGGTAAATGATGATCTCTTGTTGGCTAAATTTAACAGGATTTCCTCATATCTCCTTTCACACAATCTCTCCACAACTTTTCCCTGTGTCCATCACCCCCCCCATCCCAAGAACTTTCCTCCTTTGCTTTTTCCTGATTCTCAGCTTACTGATATGTGGAGCCTTGAGTAATAACCCTGGTCCACAGCATTCCCATGAGTGAGGGATCTGAATTCATATTTTCTAGGGTGATACAAAGATTTTGTAATAGTTTCCCAAGACAGGAGAGTCATACCTAATATTTCTCCCATCCAGGAATGGTTGGTGGTTTGGGACTCATAGGGGTCAAACTTGGTTACAGAATTCTTCCCAGAATACTGCATTGTCCCATGTTCATTCCTCAGCCATCCCAGTGTCATGTGGATGACCTGAAAGTAAATTTTAAAATAGAAAAAAGAGTATATGTTATTTTGTAATTGAGCCCTAACTCTGTTATTCTTACTTAGAGTTTCTAATCTGATAACCTGATTAAGAGAATTGCAAACTGTCAGTATTCTAAGGTAACAGGCCTGGAGCAATATCTATCTAAGCAGGTGGAAAAGAAATATTGCCTGCAGGGATGTAGGTTTGCATCAGGCCCCTGCCCTGAAGGATTCTGGTCATTGCTGAGTGTGAGAAGAGAAAAAAGTCTGACAGATTGAATCTCCAGAATGTTTGTTACTGTTTACAGTAACGCCAAATAGGAGGCCATTGGAAATCATATGCTGTTGGTAAGTAGAACACATCTCCGGTGGAAATGTTGACATGTGCTGAGGGATCATTCAGCTTAATTCTCCTCTTCAGGAGTCAGAGTGCCTAGGAACAAGCCCTGAGGCATCCCAGAAGTGAGAGCCTCTCCAACATGTCTCCACCCCTCTGTTGTTCTCTCTTCCCTCCAACCCAGCCTTCTTAACATAATCATCTGGTTTTGTGGGTATAGATGTCATACATTCCTCAACTCAAAACTTCAGTGTTGTCCAACTGACTACTGAGGAAAGGTCAAACTCTTCAGCCTGGAATTTGAGGCTGAAACTAATTTCTAGCCAGCCATGTTTTATTTACATTTAGCCAATAAATATAAACTGAAGTAATCTCCAGACCTGGATGCCACCCCCCCCAAGGCTCTCCTGCCTCCATGCCTTTGCACATCCTTTCTTTCCAGAGGCTGAATTAGCTTCCCTTCCCTCTTCATCTGGGGAATTCTTGCCTATCCTTCAAAGCCATCAAAGGATCCAGGGATCCTTCCTCAATTCCTCCCTACTCCATTGGGGGCTGCCCTTCCCCAATGACATCATATATTCTTTTTATTTCTATTGATCTTTGAAGAGAATTATTCTATATTATTGCACATCATATGATTAAAGATTTATTCCCCTGAATAGAGTGTAACCAACCTGAGGACAGGGACCATGTTTCATTCAAATGGCATATTTCTCCTAGTGGCAAGCACAGTAGATGCTTAATAGAGGTTTATGGAATGAATGAATGAATGAATGTTGAAAAAAATCATCTCTCCACATCTTTCTTCTCATCCCTAAGTTGTACAAAAATTCCAACAAAGTGGGGTGGCTAGGTGACACAGTGGATAGAGCACCAGCCTTGGAGTCAGAAGGACCTGAGTTCAAATCAGCCCTCAGACACTTAATAATGACCTAGCTGTGTGGCCTTGGGCAAGCCACTTAACCCCAACTGCCTTGCAAAAAAAAAAAAAAAAAAAACCTAAAACAAAAATCTCAACAAAGGAAAGAGGTAGAGACAAAACCCCAAAGTTATTATAAGTGAATTCCTTTGGTTTCATGGACTTGGAAAGCTGGTTTTTGAGCCAGAAGACCCAGATCCATGGCATGGTTCTTCTATTTTCTACACCTGTGATGGCTGATGTATCATTTAACCTTTCTGTTTCTTAATCTGTAAAATGGATACAATTAAATATTTATATTACTGGTTTTAGCAAGGTTTTGACCAAATGACTTTGTAAACTGTATGTACATACCCATGTAGATATATACCAACATATATATGTATGTGTGCACGTAAACATACATATAGACACATAGCTTATGTTTTTATATTCAGAATGTTCCAAAAGTCTTAGTTTCTTTTTCAGCTTTAAAGGTTTAAGTTTTAAAAACTTAAATTTTGGATCATATTATATATTTCTCTATAGATATCTCTCTCTCTCTCTCTCCATATATACATATATATATATATATATATATACCTCCATATATTTATGTGGGTAGGAATCTATATATAATTATATAGATTTATATAGCTTTAGATATATAGATATCTTGATGGCTAGTTAGAGAAGTTAGAGATATATTGCTATCTATATGTAGATAAATAGACATAGATAAAATGTGAAATAGTGAGTTTGGCTATACTACCGAAAACTTAGAGAACAGCTATGGTGAAACTCGGTGAACCTTGACTTCTCTCCCTTAAATGTTCAATCATGTCTAACTCTTTATATTTTGGGGAGATTTTCTTGACAGAGATCCTGGAGTTTGCC
The DNA here is from genome assembly GCF_037893015.1 of Macrotis lagotis. Taxonomy (NCBI): domain Eukaryota; kingdom Metazoa; phylum Chordata; class Mammalia; order Peramelemorphia; family Peramelidae; genus Macrotis; species Macrotis lagotis. The sequence continues at coordinate 7,449,317 of NC_133659.1, forward strand.
TTAGTGTCCTTTGCTGAAGTCAGGGTGAAGTAACTTGCCCAGGGTCACACAGCAAGTAAGTGTCTGAAGCCAGATTTGAACTCAGGAACTCAGATGAATCCTCCTTATTCCAAGCCCAGCACCAGACCATCCAGCTGACCCTTTCCCTTAAACAGGCCTTCCTAATACTCTAGTTGGCCCAGGGGAGAGAAAAGAATGAAGTGTGAGTAGAAGGGGTTTCTTGGCAGCTTTTCTTTCTTCTCTATTTTCCCATTCCACTAGGCTTAATCACACATGGGAGGAGTTTTTGTCTGCCAATCACATCCTAACAGAGGCAGGGATGGAAGGGACCCAGACTCCAAGATCCAGATTGAGGGTAAGGCAGGACCATGGGCACAAATAGAGACCCAAAGGTTCCAAAACACACAGAGCTTGTAAGGAGCTCAAACTTCTTCCTCTCTCCAACTTCCCATGGAGGCCTCACCTGAAGTATAAGAGATTGATTGATCCTTTCCTGGTTCCTCCATAAATTTTGTGTTTTGGTCTCCTTCCTGGGTCTTCTCTTCTTAATCTATAGGCATTTTCTTATTAACCCAGCATCTCCCATGGACTCGATGGCCACCACCATGTCCATGGACATCATCTCTGTGCAGATGCTTTTTAGCTGTTTGTCCAACCCTGGCCTCATTTCAAACCACCATCTTGAATCAGATATTCTGCAGTCATCTTAAACTCAGCAAATCCAGAACAGGATGCATTCTCTTCTCCCCCAAACCCTTCATCTTTCCTAACTTCCCTGTGGCCATTAAGGACACCATAATCCTCCCAGTCACCCAGGGTGACAAGCTACTTGCCACTCTCAATTGCTCACTCTCCTTCAATAGCCATATCCAAGCTGCTGCCAAATCCTGTGGCTTTGACCTTTTGCCCATCTCTCAAATATCTCTTCTCTCTCTTCTGGCACTACCACACTCAGCAACTCAAATCTGAATTACTGCACTAGATTTATGGTTGACTTTCCTGCCTTAAGTCTCTCCCCACTCCAGTCTATCTTCCACTCAGCTGTCAAATTAATTTTCCTAAAGTGCAGACTGTCTACCTCCTTTATGGATTCCAAGGATTAAAAATAGAATCCTCTGGCACTGATGTTCTACACTGGTTCTCTCTTCACTTTCCAGGCCTTTTATATCTTTTTCTCCTCCATTTATTCTTCAATCAAGTGATGCGGGCCCCAGAGCTATTCCTTGCATAGGACCCACTTCCTCTAAACTCCAAACATGTTCACTGGCTGTCCCTGCCCCCACTCCCCCACCCCCCAGGCCTGAAAGATTCTCCTTCCTTGGTCTCCTGTGACTTCCTTCTAGTCCCAGCAAAAAATCTCAGCTGCAAGTAGACTTAATCTCTTTCCTGCTAATGGCTCCTTCTCTCTGAGACCATCTCCAGTTTATTTTGTCTATAGCTTGTTCAGACACCGCCTTTTGTATATTGTTATTCCATTAGTCCATGAGCTCCTTGACAGCAAGGGCTGGTTTGGTTTTATTGTCTTTCTTTGAATCTCTAGCACCTTAGTTCAAAATCTGTCACATGCTAGGTATTTCATCACTGCTTGTAGACTTAAAATATTTCTTGTCCTCTACAGATTAAAAAAGGGGCTCTTACTTCAGGGACCATGAATTAATTTTATTTTATTTTATTTTTAATATTTTGATTACTATTTCAATGTAATGGATAGCTTGGTCATCATAATTTGATTAATCATAACCATAATTTTATTCATTATAAAACATTCTGAAAATGGGCTCATAGCTTTTGCAGCTGTCAAAAGGGCTTATCGGACAAAATGTTTAAGAATCCTTGCAAGTATCTTATATCTCAGATTGCAGAAGGAAAACCTTGGTCTGAGTAGACCTACGTAGGGTAAAATATGATTTTCCACATCTGTGATTTAAGTAGGCACTACTGAGCAACAGGCCCAAGCTTGAAGGTTTGGAAGTTATGTGTGGAGGGTGAGAAGCTGCCTTGGAAGGAAAGGAGAGATGTATAATGGGAAAAGAGTAAGAGAACTGGGGAGGACCTGGCTGAGATGCCTGGCTGGGACTCTTCATCACTGAGCAGTTCAGTCATTTCACCCCATAGACCCCAGTTTCCTCATGGTTAAAATGAGAATATTAATATGGATAATAATACATAATTCATATATATATATATTGTGCTTTAAAGCAATTGATAATAGTAAGCAATATTTATTAAGTGCATTAAAGTTACCAAAGTTTCATTTACTCTCTCATATACCCTTCCCAACAATTCTAGAAAGTAAGTTGAAGGGATTGATAATAATAATAAAGTGCTTAGCAAGAGGAGCTAGATATCATAGTGGATAGAGCACCGGCCCTGAATCTGAGTTCAAATCCAGCCTCAGACACTAACTAGCCATGTGACCTTGGGCAAGTCACTTAACCTTGATTGCCTTATATCCAGGGCCATCTCCAGTCATCCTGATTCATATCTGGCCACTGCACTCAATGACTCCAGAAGAGAAAGTGGGGCTGGTGACTTAGCACCCCTCCCACTCAAATGCAATTCACTTGCCTGTCATGGTCTCACCTCCCTGATGTTGCAGACTTCTTGAAGAGCAAAGGACAAATAGCATATTGTAGGTCCTTAATGCTTCTTCCCTCCCTTCCTCATTTTACAACTACACACCCAGAGAGGGTAAGTGAGAGATCCGAGCTTTCCCCTGTCACTGTCAGAGGTCATCCAAGAGGGCAGGGGTGGGGAAAACATCCTACAAAAATGTATTGCTTTAGCTGAGTTAGCTAATAGGCAGACACTCTGAGACAAACTGAGAAGAGTCCATCCTTTGGTGTGGTCATTTTGAACTTTCCAAAAAAACCCATTTCTTCATGGGATGACGGGTCAGACTCAATTCTCTCTCCAGTTCCCTCTCCCTGCACAAGGCCATAATTAAGAGGGATCCAATGACCTCCATCTCTGGGCTAGATCCTGGTCATGGGGTCTTCCATATGGACCATCCTTGAGGGGCTATTCAAGTTTGCTCTTCTGGGTACAGTGTTAGAAGCTAAAAGAAGTTATAGCCACTAGAAAGATGTCATGGGAATTTTGGAAGAAGCTCTGGTCTCCTAATCAGGAGAGATCTGGGTTCTAATTCTGTTTGTGATAATCATTAACTATATGACCTTGGGTAAGTTAAGATGCCTCTCTTAATCCAGTTCTCCTATTCTGGCTCTGTGTGTGTGAGTGTGTGTAAGTGTGTGTGTGTGTGTGTGTGTGTCTGTATGTGTAAAAGATAGACTTTGCAGCTTGAATATTCTACTGAGAAAGTGGAAAGATAGTTATAGAAATAACTGCAAGAACTATGATGTTGGAACACAGATCAAAACAGACTAGTTCCCCTTTTTTATTTGTTTTCCATTTTTTTCTCATGGTTTTCCCCTTTTGTTGTGATTTTTCTGTCCCAAGATGATTAATGTGGAAATATGTCTAACATGACTGTGCATGTACAACCTATATTAGACTGCTTGCTGTCTTGAGGAGGGGGAGGAAGGGGAGGGAGAGATGTGTGGACTCAGAATCTTACAAAACTGAAGCTGAAAATCATCTTTACATGTAATTGGGAGGGTGAAATGAATTCATTTTTTAAAAAGAAAAGCAAAAACTTGGTCTTCTCAGATGCAAATACTCAAGGAAGTTAACTATTTGCACTAGATTTCACAAAGTATTTATATAGGATCAGGATTCTGTCTGACTCTTTGTGACCCCATCTGGGCAAAGATAGTGGAGTGGTTTGCCATTTCCTTCTCCAGCTCATTTTATGGATGAGGAAACTGAGGCATATAGTGTGAAGTGACTTGTCCAGGATCACACAGCTAGGGAGAGTCTGAAGCTAAATTTGAACTCAGGGCTTCCTGACTAGATACTGTCCAGAGTCAGGAAGATCCGAGTTTAAATCTGACCTCAGACACAGACTAGCTTGAAGAACCTGGACAAGTCATTTCACCCTATCTACCTCAGTTTCCTCATCTGAAAAATGCAACATAATAGAACCTACCTCATCGGTTGCTATGAGAATCCAATAAGATGTTATTTATAAAGTGTTTTGCAAATTTTAGTAACCAAAATGTTAACTATTATTGCTAAATAAGGAGTCACATTGCAATGGTTTAAAAAGTCATCTCACAGGATTATCAGGGGGAGCAGAGAAGAATGGAAAGAAAGAGAATGAAAAACCCTAGGTGAGGGGTTCTTAGTCTGGGGCTCCCTCCTCCAAAGCAGCCATGGACAGATCTCAGAGAAAGGGAGAGCATGATCATGGGTGGAAACCAGTCTGGCCACCTGTACAACACTGCATGGCTTTTCTTTGAAATCCATCTGATTTTATTTCATATATCAATTTATAATCATTGCTCTTAGAAGGGGTCTGTGGGCTTCCACTGGACTGCCAAAGGGGTCTGAGACACAAAAAAATGAGGGAGCCCAGCAAACCTTCCCAGGGCCCATCTCCCAGAACATTGTGCACTTAATAAACCCTTGGTGATTGAACAAAATGAATTAATGAATGACTGCAGTCAGCAAGCATTCATTAAGGCTTACCATGAGCCAAGAACTCTGCAAAGCACTGGGGATGGTTAAAAAAGGGAGGGGGCAGAAGCATTGTATAATTATAGAAATGGCCATTATTTCTCTTGTCTGATGGGAGCATGATTAGAGTTTGCTATCATTAATTCCATTGATTTCTGGAACCTTCTTCAATCTTTCCACATTTCCAAAAGTGGCCCACAGTCAGTCTAGTGTCTCACTCCTGAAAAGCTCCTCCAGCCTTCCCCACCCTTCTGCCCCTTGCCTCTCACCCTCTGCTAGCCCCAGGCCTCTTGTCATGGAAGCTCTGTCTCTTAGATCTGGTCCCCACTATTGAATGGGAGACAAGATCACTAGTACACTGTCACCATGGCAACCAAAGCATCCTGAATCCTTTTCATTTTCCATGGTAGTGTATGTATGGTTTGAAGAGAGTGTGGGGGAGAGAGAAGGGAGAGGAGGAAGGAGTGGCAGGGATGGGGGGTAGGAGCAGTTTGATGTGACAGCCTTAAGTTTCCATGGCAAGAAGGAAAGCATATTGGAGTGGCAGGAGGTACAATGCTGTGACTCTTTTCATCCAGGTATCTGGGGAGCAATGATTGGACTCTCCCAGAAAAATGGGAGATCAATCATGTTCACCCTATGTAGCCAGTGAGTGGTATTAGCAGGTCACTAGGAGCCACCAGAGCAGCCAGTGGGGTACAAGGCCCAGGCTGACATTTTACCAATCTTGGGACACAGCAGGAAAAATAGGCAACAGTGGGACCTAAAATGTCATGTGGCCAACTCTATAGGATGCTGATGCTGGAAGAAAGATAGAGTCCTATATCCCAGGGAAAAGAGGAGAAAGTTTGTCTGAATGGGAAAGCAGGTGGAGAAAGATCAAGCCATCTCCCTCATCACTTTTTATTGCCTCCGACACTTCATAAATCATTTCATTTATGTAATGGTGGGTGAGAAAGCAAGACAGATGCAGCCAACATGTCTTTTTTAGTTCTGTAGAACTCTACTGTGATTGATTCTCTGCATGGGATAGAAGATGGGAAGGCAGATCATTTGGCTACAATTGAGTCTCCTCCCTGGAGTGTTGTTACCTGGAGTGGATCCTGGGAAATACTGGAAGCTCCAAAGACAGAGTTAAAAACTAAGAAGGAAAAACCTCTGAATAGTGTGTGGAAAAATAAAAAACACATATGGCTTTCTGGATAGTCATCACATACAATTAGTGGGAAGTAGTCAAAGTCATAAGTCAAAGTTGTCTCAGTGAGTTCACAAAGCTTACACTAAGGTCGTTTCATGGAATGGAGAAAAGAAAGAAGGGAAGGAAGGAAGGAAGGAAGGAAGGAAGGAAGGAAGGAAGGAAGGAAGGAAGGAAGGAAGGAAGGAAGGAAGGAAGGAAGGAAGGAAGGAAGGAAAGAAGGAAGGAATGGAGGGAGGGAGAGAGAGGGACAGAGGGAGGGAGAGCGGGAGGGAGGAAGGAGGGAGAAAGGGAGGAAGGGAGGAAGGAAGCAAGGAAGGTTCATTTTAAGTTTCCAGTACTATGATAATCTCTGGGGAGAAAGAGCACCAGTCTTGGAATCAGGAGGACAAGAGTTTGAATCTGGTTTCAGACTTGACACTAACTAGTTGGGTGACCCTAAACAAGTCACTTAACCCTGACTGCCTGACATCTAGGGCCATCTCCTGTCATCCTGATTCATAGCTGGTCACTGGACTCAGATGACTCCAGAGGAAATGGTGAGGCTGGGAACTTAGCACAGCACCCCATCACTCAGATCCAATTTAATCTGCTTTCCTTGGCATTACCTCCCTGATGTCATAATTTTCTTCAAAAGTGAAGGACAAATAAATTATTATTAATCTCGGGGGAACAAACAGACAAAAGATCTTTCCTGCCCTCAAGGAGTTTATATTCTAATGTAGAAGGCATCATAAAAGGAAGCTAATTGGGGTGGGCCTGAAGGTAGCCCATACCAGAAGAGCTGGAGAAGTCCAGAGGTGTGCAGCCTACTTCCACAGACCTGTTTCCCCACGTATCCCTATAGACTTCAAGCATTTCAGCCTAAAGTAGCGAAGCCAGTCAAGTGAACTTGGCTGCTCCAAGTGGGATCCTGGGTCTTTGCCACTAATGGGCAGACCATTTGTTGGAACAGTCCTAGTCTTCTTTCTTTTTTGCCTGGATAAGTATGGGACTCAGTATGATAGGACTAATAGGATGCCAGAATTTGTGGTTAGTTCGTAGTCTTATCTTCAGTGTATCCTTAAGTGCTCTGCTGTAATGAGGTAACTGTTTTAATTGCAAGCCCAATAGCCAACGTAGATATCTACTGGGTTCTTTGCAATCTTTTGGAGTTCACCCCTGAGGAAATGAAAATGTGTACAGAAATCCAGGCTGCACTCGTCAAGGAAGGGTGCCAGGACACCCAGCGTTCTTAACACTCCCACACTGATAGCTAGATCAGACTGTCTACCTTCCTACAAGAGTATACCTTCCCTTGAGGAGTTTCTCAATTAAAAGTAGCTGGCTGACATCCCTCTCTTCCATATTTCTCGTCTTTTCTACCTTGTATCTCTAGTCTGAGCTGAGCAGACTGTTACTGGCCACGTGATAGAATCTCTGTAAGGGATGATACTCATTCAGCTAGGGCCCCGAGGGCAGAACAAAAAAACACAGGCTGGAATTTTCCAAGAGACAAATATGGGCTTGATTTCCAGAAAACCTTTCTTAACAATGAAAGCCTTCCTCCAATGACATGGGCTGCCTTGGCTGGTGGTCCATTTGCCTTCCTGCTTAAAACAAAGGCTGAGTGAACCCTTAAAAAGGAGGTCACTGTGATGGAGATTCCAAATATAGATGGAACTTGATGGCTCCCCTGTTCCCTTGTAGCCAGCAAGCTCTGATTCTCTCATTTGTGGGGTGGGGTGGGGGTCTGGAAAGTGGTCCGCAGCCTGAAAGAGTCGTGCCACTGAGACCTGAAATGAAATCCTGGTCTGGCTATAAGATCTGAGCTACCTACAAGTTTTCCTTTCTGGGAAACTCGTACTGTACAAGTGGAGATGTCATTTTTCCCTGGCCGGTTGCTGCAGAAATGAAGACTATGTCTTTCATCACTCAGCTGTGACTCTCTCTAATGTGCCTTTTGTGAAGTGAGCTGAATAACTCCAAGGGTGGGGTTCCCCCCCTTTTGTGTGCTGCAGATGCTGCCTCTCTTTCAGCAGCCAAGATCTGGGGGGATGTGACCCCAAGGCCTCCTCCCTATTCAGATCCCGCTAAAGTGCAAGGGACCCACTCGTGCACATCCAAGGATGGAATCTGCTTATGTTCCCCCAATTCTGCTTTTTCTGGGATTTATTCCAACTTATTCTAATAACCAGACACAGGCTTCCCACCTATAGTGGAATGGAGAGTCTGAATTGGAAATCAAGGTTTTCGATGGGATTCACCACATACTAACTGGGTAACTTTAAACATTCCAGAATTTCCTAGGATGTAAAATGAAAGCTTTGGAATGAGTGATCTCCAGGGTCATTTCAGCTCACATCCCTAATTCCCAAACTTCCCACATGCATCAGGGTACTCATAAGAGGCAGCCTGGCCTCTGAGCCAGAATGTGGAAGACCTGGGTTCATGACCTATCTCTGACACAGAGTGGCTTGTGGATCTTGGAGAAGTCACTTAATCTCCCAGTGGTCCAGGAATGAAGACTCCAAGTTGCAGAGCGCACTGAGATTTGTGTCAGTGCTAGAAGCCACCTTAGTAGGAGTTCCCTTTATGAATAAGACACAGACCTAGTCTAAATGGTACTCAGGAGAATAGAGGAGATTGTGTAGCTCATTCCCCTGCTCTTAGGCAAAAAGTCACCTAAATCATACATTTATAGCAGCATGAATTCCAAGCTGGAAGGCAGCCAAGAGATCATTTCTTACAGCTACTTCCTTTTAAAATGAAGAAAAGGTCGATGTCCAAGGGGTGATGGAGCAAAGTCTTCTTTTGACCCAGTCCTCTGACACCTAATGAAACATACTCAGCTCACAAAATATGGTCTTTTTTCCTCTTGTCCTATTTCACTTGATGTTCCCAGCATGTTTACATTTCTAAGACCCTTCAAGGAGTTGTACAAACCAGGGTGAAACCGATGGGGCTATGTACGGATCTAAATCTGTTTTTAAATATCAAAAATAATATCTTGGAATTGGTTTGTCCCTTACCCAAATCAACCTCATAGCTACTAGCACTGAGTGAGTGGTACCTGAGGTTATAGGAGTAGCAGCATCAACAGCCACACCTTCCCAGAAGCCCTTTGTTGGTTTTTTGGGGGGATGTTGCAAGGCAATGGGGGTTAAGGGACTTACCCAAGGTCACACAGCTAGGTATTTATTAAGTGTCAGAGGCCAGATTTGAGCTCAGGCCCTCCTGACTCCAGGGCCAGAGCTCTATCCACCATACCACCTAGCTGCCCCTGTTTGTTGGTTTTCCAGTCAAGCAGCCTTGACCCTCTCTCCACCCATATCCAGGATGCCAAAATCACTTGTTACTGCTCTATCATAAAACTGCCCAACCAAACCAGGATGATCTTTGGTGACAAACAGATTATTTATTTCATATTTCATCAATGAAGCTTTTTGGAAGATCCTCAAGAAAGTGAGACAGATCACACAGTCAATCAACAATATGTATAGAGAAAGAGCAGTCTGGCTAGAGTTCTGGACCTGGACTCAGGAAACCCAGATTCAAATCCCACCCCAGTCACACATTATGCTAAGTGTTTAGAGGAAGCAATCCTGGCTCCCACTGAATGGCCCTATGCCCTCTTCATTCCAGTGCTCTTTTCCTTATTTCCTATTTATGCCATACAGAACTTGCTTTGGATAATTGTTCTCAAGAACAGAACCCCAAATCTGAAATTGTTTTTCTTTCTTTTCTTTAATTAACTCATTTATTTTTCCAATTATAGGTGAAGATTGTTTTCAACATTCATTTTTGTAAAGTTCTCTCCCACCCTGAGAGCATGTAATCTGAATTAGATTATCAATGTACAATCATGTTATCCATTTTTCTATATTCGTTATGTTATGAAAGAAGAATCAGAACAAAAGGAGAAATGAAACTAAAAGTGCAACTAGTCTACTCTGGTTGACATTCAGGCTCCATGGTCATTTCTCTGGAAGTGGACGGCAGGTTCCATCACAAGTCCTTTAGAAATGCATTGGATCAGCATATTGATGAGGAGAGTTAAGTCTATCACCATTGATCTTCACGCACTGTTGCTATTAAAGTAGCCAATGTGTTCCTGGTTCTGCTCACTTCACTCAGCATCAGTTCATAAAATTCTCTGAAATAGTTTTAGAAAGAAATGTATTGGGGCAGCTGGGTGGCGCAGTGGATAAAGCACCGGCCCTGAAGTCAGGAGTACCTGGGTTCAAATCCTGTCTCAAACACTTAATAATTACCTAGCTGTGTGGCCTTGGGCAAGCCACTTAACCTCATTTGCCTTGCAAAAAACAAGAAAGAAAGAAATGTATGTGGCTACTTTATGCTCCTTCCTTAAGGATATGATTTCTCTCTCATCACATTCAACTTGGATCATTGTATACCATGGAACCGACATAAACACTAACAAACTGCCTTCTGTGGGGGTGGGGGTGGGGGAAGAGGGAAGCAAGAATGGGGGGGGTTGTAAAACTGAAAATAAATAAAATCTTTCTTTTACAAAAAAAAGAAATGTATGTGGCCATTCAATACAGAAGAGCAAGACATAAAGGAAGCATGGTCCCCCAAAAAAATATTCTGGAAGATTTACATTATAGAGGGTTTAGCAAAGGTTTCCCACACAGGAACCCTATGTACTTGAATGGCAGCAAACAGTTTTTCCAAGAGAGCAGACTGGAAGCAAGGAGGATTAAAATAGATACTGGTAACTGTGATCCAAAACAGAAGCATGGCTGGCCCCTTCAGGAGCTCCTGGGTGTGGTGAGCCAGATCAAGGATGCTTTGGATGAATGGGGCCTGGAAGAATCAGAAATGCCTCAAAGCTGTCATCAGTAGTCTGAGCTCCTGGAGTCAAGAAACATCCTGGTCAGTATAACAATTTTTCCCTAAATGGTATAATAAATCATTTTTCCTATGGTACATATTGTACTTATATCCACATCCATATGTATATCTCCATATTGTCTGTTCCATTAAATTGTAAGCTCCTTGAGCACAGTCCCTAGTCCCAGTATGATCTTAATAAGTGATTATCAAATTCCATTAAATTACATTCTCCTGTGGAAGCAATTAGGAACACCTCCCTAAGAGGCTTTGAGGTCATAATTAAGGAAAAGTGCAAAAAATCTGTGCTGACCCCAAGACTACAGTCCGTCCATTCTCATGCCTCCTCTGCAAGTTACACATGTCTTCATAACCACCATGTCAAGCAGGTAGTACAATTATTACTATCCCCATTTCATATATAAGAAACTGAGGCACAGTGGCATGAAATGACTTGGCCAGGTTTATAGAACCAGAAAAGGCCAGAGTCATAATTCAAATTCAAGTCTCTTCCAAGCCCGACAAAAGCACTCTAGAAAATGAGAGTTATTATTTATGCTCCATTGAAATCTCTCAGTGGCATTCAAAAACAAAAAAGCTAAATTAGTAAGAAAAAATATAGTCATTAATTAAGAACATTTTAAAGCTCCTGAGATTTTTTTCAATCATCTATGTGCTCCATTTTCAAGAGAAGATGACATTCCCATCCCAGAGTAAATAAAGAGCAATTTAGGAAATTTCAAAACAAATAACTCTGAAATATATTATGTGGTATGCTCCTGGTGGGGAAAAAATCATAAAGCTACCAGAAGATTACCACAGTCTAAGAAAAGTATCTTCCAGAAAATTCCCCAAAGAACCATATTTCAAAGTATTGGCTACTCCATGGAAGGAATTTGAAGGGTCTTGTAGCTAAATATCCCACCTTTTACAAATAATAAAACTGAAGGCCAGAGAGATCTAATGACTCATCAAAAACTCATACAGAAAGGAAATTGTGGGGCTGGAACACAAGTCTTCAGTCTCCATCTGATAACCAGGTATATGATGTGGTAGCTTTGGAGTTTGTCCAAAACCAGTGTTTAAAATAGTCCTGGGAATGAATAATTCTGGACACCCTGCTGGTAAGTGACTGTTGGAGAAGCAGAGATGCCAGTGAATGCATGGATCCCTAGCATGAGGCACTGGATCACTGGGAAGCAAGTCAACATGTGATCCCCCACACTGAGATATACTCTATTCTCTAAGGTGATCAAGGCTATAGACACTCCTTCTTCAACTTAGTTAAAACTCTTCCCTGTTCCCTCCAAATTATCCATGATAATCTCAAAATTAGCCTGCGTATTTGTTTTCATAAGCTGCCAGATGTGACATTAATTATAAACTCTCCATAGCTCTGGTGTCTATTATAGCCTCCTGTTCTGTACTGAACTCTGCTGGTCAATAGGAGCCCCTCCCACCCCAATGCTCTCTAATCAAGGAGCTCGGGGCAAGGAGAGGTAGGAAGCCATGTATCCCCAGTCGTGAATTTAGCAGAGAGGGAAAGGAGGGAGCACTTGTTTATTCACTGGGACCGAGGGAAGGCATCCCCTTGAGAGGGCAGAAAGAGCTACAGTAGGATTATAGCATCCTAGATAATAATGTGCCATGGGGACTCAGGATTAAAGTCTTACCTTTTATGTACTTTCCTACCCATTAAAAATTTGCCACCCTCAGCAAATCAACTGGGGGACTTGTTGAAAACATTGTCTATAAACCTAATCCAGAAAAATTCCCTGGGTATCTAGGATATCCAAAGCATTGGCCTTTTTACTTCCTCCTCCAGCACCGGGTAGGGGGGTAAAGGGAAGTTTCAAAACAGTCAGTGTGCCTATACCAAGATAAGATCCAAATGGGTACAGGATTTACACATGAAAAACATTGTCATAAGCAAACTAGCAGAAAAAGGACTAGTTTACCTGTCAGATCTATGGAAAGGGAAGCAGGTTATGACCAAGGAAGAGATAGAAAACATTATAAAAAACAAATTGGATAATGTTGAATCTGTTAAATTAAAAAAAAACCTTTGCACAAATAAAACCACTGTAACCAAGATCAAAAGAAATGTAGTGAAGGCAGCCAGGTTGCACAGTAAATAGAGCACCAGCTCTGGAGTCAGGAGGACATGAGTTCAAATCTAGATCAGACACTTAATTACCAGCTGTGTGACCTTGGGCAAGTCACTGAACCCTACTGCCTTGCAAAAAAAAAGAAATGTACTAAATTGGGAAATAGTTTTAGAACTAGTGTTTCTGACAAAGGACTCATCATTTTTAAAATATATAAAGAACTGAATCAAATTTAATTTTTAAAAAAAGCCATTCAAATGGTCAAAGAATATGCAAAGGCAATTTGCAGATGAAGAAATCAAAGCGATCTCTACTCATATGAAAAATGGCTCTAAATCACTACTGATTAGAGAAATGCAAATTAAAGCATCTCTGAGGTGACACCTCACACCTCTCAGACTGACCAATATGACCAGAAAGGACAATAATGTTGGAAGGGATGTGGGAAATCTGGGACACTATCATACTGTTGGTGGAGCTGTGAACTCATCCAACCTTTCTGGAAAGCAATCTGGAATTACACCCAAAGGGCAACAAAAATGTGCATACCCTTTGACCCAGCAATACCACTACTGGGTCTATACCCAGAAGACATGATGAAAAAGGGTAATAACATCACTTGCACAAAAACATTCATAGCAGCCCTGTTTGTGGTGGCCCAGAATTGTAAATCAAGGTGATGGTCATCAAATGGGGAATGACTGAACAAATTATGGTATATGTATGTGATGGAACACTAGAAACCAGGAGGCAGGGAATTCAGGGAAGCCTGGAGGGATTTGCATGAACTGATGCCGAGCAAGATGAGCAGAACCAGAAGAACATTGCACACTTTAACAACAGCATAGGGTGGTGATCAACCTTGATGTACTTGCTCACTCCATCAGTGCAATGATCAGGGACAATTTTAGGGTGTCTGTGATGGAGAATACTATCTGTATCTGGAGAAGAAACTGCATAGTTTAAATGAAGATCAAAGATTATTATCTTCAATTAAAAAAAGTCATCTTAGGAGCAGCTAGGTGGTGTAGTAGATAGAGCATCAGCCCTGGATTCAGGAGTATCTGAGTTCAAATCTGACCTCAGAAACTTAATAATTACCTAGCTGTGTAACCTTGATAAGTCACTTAACCCCATTTACCTTGCAGAAAAAAAACCTTATCTTATGTTTTACATAATTTTGCTGTCTCTAATATTTTCTTTCTTCCTTAAGGATATGTTTTTCTCTCAACATACTCAATTTTGATCTATGCAAAACATGGAAACATGTAAAGACCATCAGACTGCCTTCTGTTGGGAGGAGGAGGAGGAGGGGAAAAGAAGGGAGGAAGGGGAAAAATTGTAAATTCAAAACCTTACAAAACATGATTGGTAGAAACTACCTTTGTATATAATTGGAAAACAAATAAAATATTTATATTAAAAAGAAAAAATAGTCAGTGTGGTACAGATCTTTTATAGTCTGACACATTGAAACATAAACCATACCTGCCCCTAAAACAACATTTTGAAATATGAACAAACAAGCAAGTGATGCCTTACAATTTTTATCAAGGGTTATGCCTACTTAGTAGGAAACAAAGACCTGTCCTGGTTTATGAAGCAACCTTCATCAGCACAAAGGAAATAATGAAAAAAAGAAAATCAGAGAAAAAAGAGGAGAGGAGAGGAGAGGAGAGGAGAGGAGAGGAGAGGAGAGGAGAGGAGAGAAGAGGAGAGGAGAGGAGAAGAGAGGAAAAGAAAAGAAAAGAAAAGAAAAGAAAAGAAAAGAAAAGAAAAGAAAAGAAAAGAAAAGAAAAGAAAAGAAAAGAAAAGAAAAGAAAAGAAAAGAAAAGAAAAGAAAAGAAAAGAAAAGAAAAGAAGAGAAAAGAAGAGAAGAGAAGAGAAGAGAAGAGAAGAGAAGAGAAGAGAAGAGAAAAGAAAAGAAAAGAAAAGAAAAGAAAAGAAAAGAAAAGAAAAGAAAAGAAAAGAAAAGAAAAGAAAGGAAAGGAAAGGAAAAGAAAAGAAAAGAAAAAAAGAAAAGAAAAGAAAAGAAAAAAGAAAAGTCAAACTTCCAAAGCTACAGAGTTTGTAAGAACATGTGGAACTGTCCACAAAGAGATTGGAAATTGGCTATCACTCCTTGATTCTTCTTGCTTTGCTGTGTATGTGGCAAAGCTACTCCATTGGCCCCAGGGGAGACCAGAGCCTTCTACCTCCCCCGTGGATGAACCTCTCTTATCTATACTCAAGAGTACCAGGCCAAGCTTACTCTGGGTACAAGTGTGCTCCAACAATCTGGCCTGGATCCCCGTGGACTGAAGGACATATCTTCTCCCTTTACCGCCAAGCTTCCCTCCACCACACACACACACACAAACACACACACAAACAGACAGGTCATGTTCAATCCTGTTATCACTGAAAAAAAAGACAAAAATCAAGCCCCTTTCTTAGAGGGAAACCTTAGTCACCAAAGAAATTCCTAAAACATTTGAGATTTTCTTCTCAGTGATTTAAGAGCTAGGGGAGCCTGGAAGTCATCTCTTCCACTTCAGGGAAGCAATCAAATGGCCCAGAGTGACACTATCAGCGCAGAGAACCAACTAATTAAACAGCAGAGTAAATCTCCGGCTCATCCTTTCCATACAGAACACACCAATATTTCTCCAGAAGCATTCTAGATAATAAGTCTCTTTCTAGATCAAGGCAAGTTGCTTCTGGTTCTCCAAACCAAAAGGCATCTGAAACTCCTCCAATGTATCACTTTCACTTCATGAGCATTCTAAATGGAGTCACACACACACACACACACACACACACACACACACACACACACACAAACTTAAAAGTAAAGTAGAAAATCTAATAGCCAGGTCTTTCATTATTTAAGGTGAATTTTTTTTTATTGGGAATATCTAAACCAGGACACAAATTATACCCTATGAATATGTTGTCCATAAGGATCTCGCACAAACTATCTAGACCCTTATCATAAGTAAGATAAGCAGTGTAGGAATACCTAAAAAGCAAGTCAATTAACTAATGAATAAAGTGGTGACAGCTAAGAAAATAGACAAATAAAAGAATGAGTAAATAAAAATGAATGAGGATGATTGGTAAAGGAAAGAAGGAGCAAGTGAACAAATGAATGAATGAAGATGTTTTGTTAGGTATCATCCGTGATACAAAATCTCTATGTCTCGTATTAGCTATTATACTTAAATCCGTTATAGTAATACAATAGCTGTTGGTTTATGAGCATTAAGACAAGCAAGACTGATCAAAGGGGCTTGACCTGAAAAATTAATGTGTCCTAATTCAATTATGTCCATCTCTATGGGACCTCACAGACTTCATCCATGGGATTTTCTTGGCAAAGCTAAAAGGAGTGCCCCCCTTTTACAGATGAGGAACTGGGACAAACAGGGGTTAAGTGACTTGCTCAGGGTCACATAGCAAGTGTCTGTGGCTGGATTTGAACTTAGATCTTCCTTATTCCTCATCTAGTTCTTAATCCTGCCCCCAAAAGCTTAGTACTCTGTACTTATTGTTCTAAAACAAAAAGAAAATATATAAATTTTCTCTACTGAATCCCTACAACTCGGGTATCCAAAAAGTCTCAAAAGGAGACCCTGTCTAGTGGACCCCTGCAAATGTGAAGCACACATCATTTATCCCAGACAAAACCTTTGTTCTTTGGGCAGGTTCTTGCTCATTTACAATTGGATCATAGATCATAGAACCATGGATTTGGTGGGGGGAGAACTTTAGAGGTGATTTATCCCAACCCCCTTCACTCACAGATGATGAAACTAATCCCAGATGTCACCAAGGTGTAGTAACTGGTAGAGCTGAGATTTGAACCCAGTTGCAAAGACAGTTTTCTTTACATTATGCCATGCTAGTTTTAAATGGATGAATAGAGCCCTGCCCATTGCTTTAGAGCAGTGTAGGATGTGGGCCAGTAAGTGGGACTTTTCTAGGGAAAAGACGTCTACAGTCAGAGAGTTAGTTTGCTTCTCATTAATGTCTAATTTCCTAAAAGAAGGCTTTACTAGCAAAGCCCTATTCCTTGGAACAGGAGGAATGACCCAAACACAGCAGGAAGCAGACCCAAAGTAGCCCTGAAAACAGCAATAGATGCCATCAGTGTAGCCAAGATGTATGGCAAGGCAGAGCAGAGAAGGACCTCCCTGTAGAAGTTGACCAGAGCTTTCAACATCCAACATGGAATGGTAGTGGAGAAGGACAAAGTTTGAAACTGAATGGCCCGTCTATATTTGGGGGAGGCTAATCCAAGCTCAGAATGCCCAGCCCATGTCAATTGATTTCATTTATCTGATTTTAGCCCCATTCCTGTTGTATTTAAGTGATGTATACCATCAAGTCACGCTTGGGTGAGTAAATTCCATTGAAAGGCATCAAGGGAGACAATTAGGTGGCATAGTGGATAGAGCACTGGTCCTAGAGTCAGGAGGACCTGAGCTCACATATGACCTCAGACACTTAATACTTAACTGTGTGACCTTGGGCAAGTCACTTAACCCCACGGACTTGCAAAACCAGGACAGGAAGGGGGCTCAAGTTTTCCCCATGGGGGAGGGGACATCAGGGTCCCAAGAATCCATGCTCACTAAGCCTTTAAGAAGGCAAAGGGAGTGGAGCAAAAGGGGAGAAAGAGACCTAGTTTGAAGGAAGCCTGGGGCAGTTTGGCTTGGTCCCAGAACAGCTTCTTATATAGGGTGAAACATATAACCGCTGAGGCTGAGTGGTCAACTCGGCCTCTACAAGATGCCACAATAAGGGACAAGCTCCTACAGTGTCATAACAAAATTCCCATGCACCAGTGAGCAGCCTAGATTTAGAATTAGAAGGAACTTTCAGGATGATCCATTCACTTTACAGATGAGGAAACTGAGGCAGGCAACAGTTAAATGAATTGTCCTTGGTCTCACAACTAATCAATGTCAGATGGAATCTATCTGGATCTGACTCCAGGTTGAAGAGTGCTTTGTACTTCTCAGGAGAGAATTCCTAATGGGGTCAGGAAGAATCAGCCATGACTGAATAAGTGAATAACAACTTCCCACAATACTATAATGAACTCCTTGAGGGTAGAACCTACCTCCTTTTGGCCTTTTGGTACGCAGAGGGTGCTAAAGAGAAGTGCATTGATTGATTAGGTGGTTACCATCTGTTTATATATCATTGACTGACAAAAGAGAATCAGGCCCCGTGGGGTATTCCGACACTCCCCACAGGAAGATGCTCCTCATAACCAAAGCTGATGGTCCATGTGACTTTTCTCCTCCAGTGACACATACTTCATCCAAGACACTTGTCTAGGTAGTTTCTTTCACTTTTCAAAAGGCCAAGGGAATGGAACTCAAGCTGATGGTGCCAGCAGGGCTCTGTTCATTGCCTCGGTATCCCCCTGCATGCCCCATATGACTCCCTGGCACCCAGCTGCTCTTCCCAGGGCTCTCTCTGTTCTTGCCTCTTTCAGGGAATGGGTCCAACTGAGCCCTGCGTGAGAGGTCTCTAGGAGGGCCTGGTTCCTATGGTCTTTTATCAGCAGCCCCACACTTGCTCAGGAGCCCCATTGGCAAGCTCAGCCCATGGCTGTCAGGACTGCCTGTAAACAGTCCCCCCAAGCCGAGCTTGGTGGATGGGAAATGTCATTTTCTCTCACACATTAAGTGAGGGGAGAAATGTTCAGACTTATCGTGGACTTCTAAGAGCCAGAATCCTTTCTAATTTGGCACCTTTCCCGCTAACACAGCAAGCTTCCTCTGTCAAACACACCAGGGCTCATGTCAACAGTAGTAATTATGTGGGGAAAAGTGTCACCAGAGTAGGTCTGGGCTGTCTCCTGCAACTCTCAAAAAACCCTATCACAAGGTGAATGTCCTGCCCCCACATTTATCAGTCCAACTAGGGTAGAGCTTAACAAAGTCACACCTGAGTTGTGGGAGACGGATAAAATAAATCAAAAGAGCCAGGCCCTAGTTTTCTTTCATCTGGATTGCTACAGGACTAGAGCCAGATGTGAATGATCCCCAACTTCCGGAAAGAAAAGAGGAAAGAATCAAACCATCAATCAGATGTGTCCAGGAGTCCAGATAATTGCCATATGGAAAATCAAGACCGCAGATAAAGCTTTTCATTTTTCTGGATGTGCAAATCCCTTTCACAAATAAGTCCAAAGCACTTTTTCCATCATCCTTACATATTGAGACGTCTCTCTTTGCTAATGTTTGTCATCACCGTCCTTTGGAAAGACCGATGATATCTAGCTCAGGGAATATTGCAAGTGGATTATAACTAGGGCAAAGTGCCCTGGGACTGCCAGCTCCCTTGCCTTGGGCATCACATGTCTCTAGTCTAACTTTGGGGGGCTCTTTATATCATTGACTAGTGAACTCATTTTCAACTGACAATCCACTAAGACCCCCAAGTTTTTGCAGATAAATAACTATTGTTACCCTTCTCCAATCCATCACTTAAAAAAAATCACATGGATTCAACTGGGTGGCCACTGAGGTTCCTTTCTCCTCAGGAATTCTGGGATTCTCTCTGGAGGGGGGAGGAGAATCCCAGAGTAGCACAGGCAGCATCCTGGGACCAAGAAGGAACATCAGCTGGGCCTTTCCATGTACACAAAGGGAACATTCTTCTATTTTTTAGCATATTTTAGACCCATATTGGATCATGGAACATACTACACATTATATATTCCTTTAAAAATAGCATTATTTAACACAGTCATTCACCAGTACACATATGCAAACATACACAAGCACAAGTAAATGACAAAGCCAAGACATCTGGCAGCATATAGAATATTGTACCGCTTCTGTTCCATTCTCTGATCTCTGGAACCAAGACTGCTCATTGTGAACGATTGGAGCTCATCTAACTTTAAACTATGGTTCGTTTACCATTTATATTATTTATTCCATTGATATTATTGTAATAGTATATTCAAGGATAATCTCTATATTTCCAGGCAGCACCAATAAACATCCAGAAAAATAAGCAGAGAGCATCTTCCTTTTTAGATAAATAGTAAAGCTGGGGTTTTGCCACCTCAAAGCAGCCCATGCATTCATTTTGAAGAAAATTTAAATCCTTTTTCTATGATTTTCACAAGACTCAAGCATCTTACATCTTAAGTGTATTCTGCCAATCAGAAAAATTAAGATGAATCAGATGCTTGATTTGATGGTTTCATTAAAAGATCCTTTTTTGCATGATTTGGTCCAAAATTAATAGTCTGATGATCCCCAACCTCTTATGTGAAATCATCTTTTGTTCTGTTATTTTTTGTCATCACTTTAGGATAGAAGTTTTCTGCTTCTTGGGTTAAAGGACTTTCATCTGGAAGACTGTGATTACAGTCTGTCTGAGCAAGCATCCAGTTATTTATGAAAGCTGATTCCCTCCATCTGGTCACATCCTCTGCCCTGAAACACTACTCTAACTTACCAGAATGGTGAAGTTTTCTGAAAAGTCCTTCCCTCCTTTTTCACTGGCCTGGATATGTGAATCCTCTTTAAGAAGCTTTGTCTGAGGGGCAGCTAGGTGGTGAAGTGGATAGAGCACTGGCCCTGAAGTCAGGAGGACCTGAGTTCCAATTTGACCTCAGACACTTAATAATTACCTAGCTGTGTGACTTTAAGCAGGTCACTTAACCCCATTGCCTTGCAAAAAGAAAACAAAAAACAAAAACAAAACAAAAGAAGCTGTTTGACTGTTATATGGGCAAGACATGTCACCAAACTCAAGAAATGTCACCAGAGTTTTTACCAATACTGAATGACCCTTCAATGACTGAAAATCCCCATTCTGCTTACTCTCCACAACTGAAATCTTTCTATAGCAAAGTACTCTAAAATGGAAAGCCAATGCTGCAGGAGACAGACTGCTCCTACCAAAATATACCCAATTCCAAGTCTGAGGTGTGTATCCTCCTCTGATGCCCATGCATCATAATAGTTCCCATTATTGTTAATGGGAGCAGTACACACATGGCCCCCATTACTCTTAATGGGCGATGAGTGTGCTCCCAAGGGTAGCTTACAGTGAAATCTGTCTTAAGAAATCACCCAGGAAACCAGCCAAATTCGGGTGCCTCATGGAGAATGGTTTTAACTTAAATGCTGAACAGATCTGAACTTGAAACCACAGGGGGACTGTTCAAACTGCAGGCAGCCCAGGGAATTGCCTCTTCCCACCGTCACCCTCGCCCATCTTTCTGCGTGTTGTTTTCTTTGCTTCTGAGCTTAGTGGAGTCACTGCCCTCGTGATCTCCCTCTGGGATGATCTGAAAATGAATTTCACACCTTCCTTGACTCTAGTAGCAGGTTTGATCAAGGATGAAGAGCAATGACACATATAGGCATAGTTCCGACAGCCAACATACAAGCCGCCAAGCTGGAGAAATGATGTAAAACAGTGAATAAGATCATTCTGGTCATTTATAACTCTCTGTCATTAACTTTCTCAAGCATCTGTTCTCTTAGGAGATTGTCATGAAACTTCACGGTTGGCTGAAGAAGGAGTGATGGCCACCATCCAGGTGCGACTGGACAGAACCACACAGGGGTAGGTAAGGGGGTGGAATTTCCAGTTCAGTTTCAGAATTTCTCAAGCATTGGATGTTTCCACAAGCCATTTATAAACATAATGGCTTCCAGGGATTCTTCAGTCCTTTTTGGCGGGGCATTAGTCTCCAGGGCTCCAAAACAGATGGGGAGATGAGATACAGACTCAAAAGGGGGCATTCGGAAAGCCTGGAGAAATGGAGACTGCATTGTTCTGTACATTACCCAAGGAACACATGCTCCACTTGTTTCCCAAAATAGTTTCTACCAGCTTTCCACGAATCTTCTCATATGCTTATTTTCCAAAGGCAGAAACAGCAAAAATTGGATAATGGATAAAAGGAGTTTCTCATGGTTGAACCTTACAACAATCTTCTCAATGAAACCCTCGCTTCTACCCCCCCTCCCTTCTCCAAGTCATCCTTTAAATAAGGGTTGCAGTCATCTAAAAATCAAATAAGAATGGGGACCTCCTTGTTTAAGAACCTCATATGCCTCTGGAAGACCTCCAGGACAAGATCCAAAGGTTTGAGTTTCACAATCTGGACACATCCAAGTGGTCCATGGCTCCCCTGCAGGGATTCTGGGATGCAACATTGCTGGTTCATTTGTTGCTCCTTTAGTCCCTCTCTGATGCCTTCCCACATATTATCAACCATGACTAGAACATAGTTCCTTGTCACCTCAGAATAAGAGCTAGAATTAGGTAACTGGTGACTCAGTGTCCAGAGATCTCTTTTTTAGTTTCATTCTTTATTTCATTCATTCTCTGGAAGAGGGTGGGGTGAGAAGATGGGAAATTAAAATGATGAAAATGCCCATTAAAAAAGAGAATTCAGAGAGTATTTTTACTTTTGTATTTTTAGCTCTTCCATTTAGTATAATTCCTAGTTCATAGTTAGCACTTAATAAATGCTTTTTAAAATGTGAATGCTTCCATAATAAGAGGAATGGTTGGTGTTCATTCCTCTATGTTCCATGACACATTCATTCTTCTGAAGACATTCAGAAGACGATAGGCCAGAACTCAAGGCTTGGTCTTTGGAAATAAGGCAACACATTTCTCCATAGATCAGCTACCTTTCCTCAATGCCCATGAGCCCATGTCTACCAGTTCATTAGCATCAGGCTCTCACTGAAAAAAAAAAAAGCTAGCCTAAGAAATCCTGCTGGGAACCACAATTAATTGAAATAGGTAAAGCAATTCAACAGCAAGTCCCTCAGAAAGCTGATCTCATTATTTCAAGAAGCAGAACACAGGACCGTGTTTGTTCAGATGTCACATTTTAATTGGCCCACCTGATAGAAGGTGAAAGAAAATGGACCTTCACCCCTGTGACAGGTTGATTTTTTAATGCCTCACATCCTACCTCAAGCTAGTGAAGACTCAGTGACCATGACCCACACAAGAAGGTATCTCTCTAGTGGGAGTGCAAAGCTGTCTACAGCACTGAACTTTAAAGGGACCCAATTAGGCCCATTTCAGTTCTACTCAAAGATGTGAGGACTGCAATGAGAACAAGAATAGGTAATCCCATTCTTCTGCAATAATAGGCCAAAAATGCCTTAAGAGGAAGATCCAAAAGACCTAGGCTACCACCTTACCAATAAAATAAAGTGCTACCAGATATCCTCAGCTAATCTCACTGTAATTGTAAACATTATAGCCTCTGGGGTCCTTCTGCCAACTCCCATTCTCACTGGCAAGTTAGGTTTCTAGAGATGTAGGAATACTCATGAGGGGATGAGGCACAGACACAACCATGGAAAAATGCATTTACTAAGAGTTGCCATGTTCCAAGGCCCTACATACAAGGAACTTATAGTCTAATGAGGAAGTATGCCCATAATTGAGCATATGCACAAATACGCAAGTTGCTATATTCTATTTAAAGTCACTTTAACTCCAAGAGTGGAGCCCAACAGTGACCACTGACAAGCCACTTAGCTTCTCAAAGTCAATTCCCTCAACTAAAAAATAGGGCTAATAACCCACAATAAAGCTATGTCTACCAAATGAGATGACGCATGTAAAAAGTAGTAGAAATCTCTCTCTACAGAAAGTATAAACATTACACAACTTATTTAATGACGCCCCCAAACTCCCAATGGAAACCAAAACCCATCTTTGAAATGCTAATACTCATACTGATGTTTCTGTCTGGGAGAAAGATGTAAGATAAGAGCCCCAAAGAATTCAGTAAGTTCCTTTCCAATGCACATCTCAGAGAAACCACAGATGGTTACTATTGAAATTAAAACAACTAAAAATGAATCTCATAAAGAAGACAATGGAGAGGGACAAGGTAGAACTTAGCTCACTGCAACATATAACCGATGAAGAAATTGGAAGAGGAACAGGAGTTCATCAGTTATTCAGTTGATATTCAACTGTGATAGCTGAGCTGATCATGTATCCAAGGCAAGGGGTGAGATCGCCAAGGCTATCTGGCTCTAGTATGAGGTCAGGAGAAAGGAAAGAAGGCATTTAGTCCTGGAGGTGAACTCCAGATGGCAAACTCATGGGAGGAAGTGGCATTTTAGCAGCTGTATAAATAAAATGTTGCTGCTAAATTAGAGAGACCAATAGGAGGCTATTTCAATAGTGTGGAAAAGATATATAATCATGGCTTAACTATGACAGTAATTTTGTGAGTAGAGAAATGAGGACAGAATCTAGAAGTGGTGGTGATCACTTAAAAGCAACAAGACTTCCAATTCATTGACTGGGGTCCTGGGCAGGGAGAGGGGGAAGGAAGATAGAAAGCAAGAATAAAAGATGGCTTCCTGTACAGCGACCTGAGTGGCTAAAAGAATGGTCATGCATTCAACATCCATGGACACCCTGGCAGGAAGGGTAGTTCCAGTAGATAAGATAATGAATTTCTTTTGGACAGACTTGATTTCAGATGTTTTTGAGACATTAAAATAAAGCTGGCCAACAGGCATCTAGAGACATTTGTCTGAGAGTCAAGAGAGCAATGGAGAATGGAGATGTCAATTCTTTCAGAACTATAGACCCAGTGCACAAGGAGATGTTCTTCAAAAACTCCCCAGTGATAGCTCAACCAATACAAACTTGAAAGTGAAGTAATATTGAGGTTATTATAAGTTTTAAATAGCAGGAATAATAGTCTTAGTGATGATCATGATAGCTCCCATTATCTCTGAGGGTACAAGAGCATCTTTTACCCCACAGCACATAACCACAGTGATTAATAAATCTGGCTATATGCTTGGCCAATTCTTTACTCTGCCTCCACTCACAGTGTTAATTGTCCCTTGAGGGCACAGACTAGCTTTTGGTACTTAGAACCTCTTCCATCATTCTCTTGCTGAGCTCTATTACTTAATGAGATTGACCCTGCCTTGGTGTTCTACTCCTCTACAAGGAAATCACTACTCCCTCAAATAAAGGATTGGAGATGGGGGGAGATATAAGAAACTTAAGATCATATCTGAGACTAACAAAATAAATGTGGTTTTGCCTCAGAGCTTTGACATCAAGTGAGGCAAATTTCATTCACAGGAGGAACACTTGCTCTCATTATGAAGGCTATCCCAACCACCTTGCTTCAATGTCCTCTACTGCCCCATCTCTGTGGGACAACCACTTCTCACTAGAAAGCCCAGAAACCTGGTGACATGAATTTCGCAGCCAGATGCTAGATTTTCCAGAGTTCTCCTTCCCTTTCAGTCCTCAAGAGTCAAAATCTCTGCCAAGGTGCACCCCCCCCCAAGTCATAGAATGACTGTGCTCACATTCAGATTCTTCTCTGGTCTATTGATCCATCAATGTTGCCCACACCCCCAAATGCCCCTAGAAAACTGCACCTCTTCCAAAAAATAAAGATAAAAAATCCATCCACTCAGGGCTCCAGAAGAGAATCCCCAGGCTTACCTCTGACAGAGTTCATTATAATGATATTTTTTTCCTCCTCCTTTTCAGAATTATCTAGGTCCTCTTGAATTAATGCTTGGGACCTGATACTCCAGATCCCACACATCAATCTTGCCTTGGAGCATGCATGCCAGCAGAAAAAGAGGCACCCACATGACTTTCCCATCCAGTGGGGGTCACCCTGAGGTGTAATCAATCAATAGGAAAGGTGCGTCTTTTTTCCAAAGTGCCTTCAAGAGGTCAGTTGCTTAGGTGTGATCAATCTCCTCTCCTGCTGATCATGTTACAGCGATTATCCCGTAATGTTTTAACAGCTCCTTCTCAGGGGAAAAACAAGTCTGTGACTGTGAATGTTTAGGACTAGTGTAGCTTGTCAGGTTATGTTATCTTGTAACATAACTCATCATGATTCCCCCTCATAAGTAAAAAGCAGATGGAGGGTTCAGTGTAACAGAGAATTTAAAGGTCTGATTAGATTGCAACCATTGAACCAGAGCAGTGGCCTGTTCCATGAAAGGAATCCCACGTTACACACACATATGTCCTCACCTGCTATCCACACACACACACACACACACACATTTATCTTCAGAACACTAAGTGACCCAGAAAGTCCATGATGGAAGTAAATATGTTCTTGTGACTTTTCAAAATGGAAATAGGCATTGGAGTTCAATTTGGAGGCCCAATTAAAAAAGAATCAAAAGACCAGGGTGCAAGTCTTATATCCAAACTTTGACTAGCCATGGGAGGTTGGGAAAATCTCAAGAGCCCTGACCTTTGGTTTCCCTCTCTAAGAAAATGTCAGGGATGATACCTGAGTTGGCTGTCTAGAATGAATGGTTTGAAAAAAGAATTTTGCAAATTTTGAAGTACTGTGTGGGGAAGAGTGACTGTCCTAGAGGCAGAGAATATGGATTCAAACTTCTTCAATTTTTGCTGCCTTTATGACCTTGGGAAATTCATTAGCCTCTCTGGATACTCATTTCTTTAGCTATAAAATGGAGGTGGTGTTGTGATCCCTTACAATTGTAGGTCTGGGATCTGATGATATAACCTAAATCTAAATTGCTATCATCATCATCATCATCACTACTGTCATTATCATCATCATTGTTGTCGTTATTTTCATTTTATTTTGACAGAAATTAAATATAAATGTTACTGCAACTAGCTGCTCTCTTACTACTATTGTTTTGTGATTAAAATGCAGGAGAATATGTGGAAGTGAGGATCATCTAAGGTCACTGAAAACCTCTTCAGGAAAACTCCAGCAGCAGACAAGGCTATGGGGATAATAGGTGTTCCAGCTCATGCCCACGTGCTTCTGATTTCTTTCTCTAGGTTTCTATTTTTTTATAGCTTTTCATTACATTACACTAGTTTGGATTCTGCATGGCATACTGGTAAATGTTTAACAACTGGTTCTCCAGGGCTTAATGTGCACACTCTCTCATTTAATTTGAATTATTAACATTTGATTCATGACTTTCTTAAGTCTTGATAATCAACAAAACAATAAATCAAGCCCTGAGTACAGTATCCTTAATTTCCAACAAGCGGATATTCACACTAAAAATTTAACAATCTGCTTTTGAAAGATGATTGGATATGGCTCCAGCACATCCCTGGTTGGAAGCCAGGTCTGGGGATAGCTATTAAAAACAGTGCTCTTCAGTTGTAAAATCTGAAGGGATCGATTTTATGCTTAGATTATTTTATCCAAAATAATATTCTAATTCTAATACAATTTGCAGGTTGAATTCCCAAGAATATTAGAGGTAGGGGTGTTTTAAGTGTGAGGATCTATGATCTATCAGTTTGTAAACAAATTGGAGAGATATTCCTTCTAGTCAAAAAGTCATCCTTTGAAGCATTAAGGTAGAGACTAAATTTTTGAACATATGACACTAGATGTTATTGGGGCATTTTTTTTAGGTCTTTGCAAGACAATGAGTTTGGGGTTTTTTTGTTTTTTTGCAAGATAATGGATTGAAGTGACTTGATCAAGTTCACACAGCTAGGTAATTATTAAGTGTCTGAGACTGTATTTGAACTCAGGTCCTCCCAACTCCAAGGCTGGCACTCTATCCACCTAGCTGTTATGGTTGTTAACGATGTTATTGTTACTCTTCTCTTTTTTCTCTTCTCCTTTACCAAATTACCATCATTCCATTATTCTCTTCTATTTGAAGTTCTGCAAATGATTGAGCAGGTAGATAAAAATATAACTTTTCAAAGCAGAATCAGCATATTAACACTGATCAGCATTTTGAGATGCCTTCAGATATTCTAAATTCATAGAAAATGTCTGCAGAAGAGCTCTGATAGAAGTTAGGACAATAGGGATGGCATGCACCTTGTTCTGTGTCTCCAGGATTTGAATTTCTTCTGTGAATTCTCTAGATTGTGAAAACAAAGAAATAGTCCAAGGATTATGAGGAATCAATAAGATGATATCAGTTGAAAATGTTTTTTTCTTAAGTATTTATGGATCAATGTAAACCTATAGCTCTAGACTCCATTCTTGAACCTTAGCCACTGAATAAGCTTCAGTTAAAGAGAAACCACTTTCAGTTACATTCAACCTATGATTGGCCTTTGTGAAGAAAAGTCTTTTTATTTCAAAATTATTTCTTTAAATATTTAATATGGTTATCTTGTGCTGCTAGAGCATCTATCAATTATTTCTCTTTTTTTATATTTCTAGAATTGGATCCTTTGGGGTAATGAGGTCAGAGTTTTTGTCATATAGGTGGTTTTATTTGTAACTTTTTGAAAACATTGTTTTTCATTTTATCATGTGTCATGATTCTTACTACATAGGTGTAAATTGTTTAAACATGTTCTTTGGGACAGTTAAATGGCACAGTGGGTAGAGCACTGGCCCTAGAGTCAGGAGGACCTGAATTCAAATCCATCCTCAGACACTTAATAATTACCTAGCTTTGTGTCCTTGGGCAAGTCACTTAACTCCATTGCCTTATAAAAACTTTAAAAAAAGACCACCTAAACACATTAAGCCTTGACTTCTGGATTCCAGTCAATCTCTTAACATACAAAGTCTCATCTTTCTCCTTAAAAGTCTTGTGTCTAGTGTGGCATTGACTCAGATCCTCATAAATTGCACTTCTCAGAAAAGGAGGATTAGGAAGAAGACAAGATGATAATGATGATGATGATGGAGGTGGAAGAAAAGAAGGAACACAAGCATTGATTTAGTATTTTAAAACTTTCAAAGTATTGTACCTACTTCATAACATTAGAATCTCACAACAAGCTTACAATGTAGGTTCTCTAGGCTTTATTTCCCCTATTTTACAAATGGAATACAGAGGTTAAGAAGCTAAGTGATTTGCTCATGATCACATAGCAAATTTCAAAGGCATGATTTGAACCCAAGTCAAACACTAATCCACTAAACCAGTTAAATACTAATCCATTAACCCACCCTTCCATCCTATATCTATGTAACATTTCATATTTGTAAACCTCAACCTTAGTTATTTTTTAGGCTCCCGAGCTAGGAAGGTCATTATAGACCAATTAGTTCAATCACTCTCAGAGTTGTTGAGAAAACCAAATGAGATCACAGATGTAAGAGTGCTTTGAAAAGTATAATGTGCTGTATAAGTGCAGAGCATTAAAGAGATAATGTTGGTAAAATTGTAGAATATCTTTTTGGCTAAGAACCTCAAAGATATTAAATCCCTTTGAATTCCAATGATAGGAAGTCATGGTCTGAATTTTATAACTAGGGGAAAGGACTGGTGTAATAAAATGCTTTCACTCTGACTACATTGCCAGAAGAAGAAATGAGATCAGTATCATATAACCACTAAGCCCAAACTGGGTTATGACCCTCTCTCTCTCCTGGAGTGGCAAAAATACAAAGGCAGTGAGGGTCGAGGTGCAAATGGCAGTGGGAGTAGAAATAGGGATCCCAAAATGAAGGGCTCTCAGATTTTCAAAGGTCATGAAAGGCCTGACCAGATTCAATCTGTATCCCGACCAAAATTCGATTATGACACACTCAACAAATAAATGGTCAGTCAACCTTTGCTTGGAGACCTTCGATGAGTGGGAATTCACTACCTCCCAAGAGAAGTCATTTAACTTTGGGACAGTTCTAATTATTAGGATGCTTTATCTTCCATCAGTTTTCTTCTTTTGGTTTGGGTTTGGGTTTTTGCAAAGCAACGGGATTAAGTGACTTGCCCAAGGTCACACAGTTAGGTAATTATTGGTATCCTCCTGACTCCAAGGCCCATGCTCTATCCACTGCCACCTAGTTGCCCCCAGGATCTAATTTTCTTCTTCGTAGCTCCCACCCATTATTTCATAGTCTGCTCTCTGGATTAAAATGAAGCCATCCTTATCCCTCTTCCTCAACACTACACTTCATAATAATCAAAGACAACTCTCATGCCAATCTCCAGTCTTCTCTTTCCCAAGTCAACTAGCCACAATTCCTCTGACTGAATCTCACTTACCAAAAATGCAAAGCTCCTTACCCTCTTTGTTGCCCTCTTCTAGAAATTCTACAACTTTTCAAAGCCCTTCCTAACATATGGCATTAGCACTGAATACGGTTCTTCAGATATGGTCTGACCAGAGCAGAGTACAGACAGAGCATCACCTCCTTAATCCATCAGCCTCTCTTAACCCCAGATCCTATTAACTTCCAGGACACCCAATTAACTCATACCAAATTGGCAATCCACAAGTGCCAGGTCCTTTTCAGACCAAATGCTCTCTAGCCACTATGGACTGAATAGTAATTCTTTGAACAAAGATGACCTCTTTGTGAATGTATAGTATTATTTTGTTGTTGGTGACGAGTCATTTTTCAGTTGAGACTGACCCCTCATGACCCCCTCCCCATTTAGGATTTTGGGACAAAGATACTGGGGTGATTTGCCATTTTTTTCTGAAGTTCATTTTAGAGGATTAAGTCACACAGCTAGGAAATGTTTGAGGCTGGATTTGAACTCACAAAGAGGAATCTTCCTAACTCCGTGTCCAGTAATCAATCTATGAACTACCTAGCCACCTTGAGGTCTGCTTTACTTTTCCCCTAATTATCTTAGATGACAACAGCCTATTAACTATTTTTTGTTTTACCCTTTCCAGGCCCCAAATCATTCTCTTTGCCAAAGAAAAGAGAACAAAATCAGAACTGAGAGGCATCCACTTCCCTCCATTATCCAGTATCATCATGCCATCCACCCAAAGCAACTTCCTCTTCATTCTCCCAAGATGGCAAAACATAGGGGCGGCTAGGTGGTGCAGTGGATAAAGCACCGACCCTGGAGTCAGGAGTACCTGGGTTCAAATCTGGTCTCAGACACTTAATAATTACCTAGCTGTGTGGCCTTGGGTAAGCCACTTAACTCCGTTTGCCTTGCAAAAACCTAAAAAAAAAAAGATGGCAAAACACAAAACAGTCAGCCAGTCAATAAGTGCCTACTGTGCACCAAAAACTGAGATAGGAGCTGAGGTTACAAAAACAGGCAAAAAAAATAGGAAGGCTTCTTCCATATGGTGGGACTTCAATGGGAAGTGGGAATGAGGAGAGTTCTGGGCATAAGACAGCCAGGGAAAATGCTTGGAGTTGGACAATGGAGTAGCTCATGTAATGGACATCAAAGAAGCCAGAGTCACTGGATCTCCGCATATCTGGGGCAGCAGAGGATGTGGTAAGCGCAGCTTATGAAGGACCGTGAACACCAAGTCACAACCTCAAAGTCTTTTGTTGCTTCCCTGACTCACTTCAGCTCACACAAATCTACCAAATCTAGCGCCATTTCAAGAGGACCATTTGTAGTCATCCTCTATAATCAGTGCTAACTTGAACACATGTCCTTTGGAAGTACTAGCACATTTTTGTAGAACTTTTAAAGGTTTACAAACTGCAGGTCACATTGTGAACCTCACAACAACCCTGTGTGATGAGCATGGATGATCATCTCCATTTTACAGATGAGGAAACAGAAGATTAGAGGCTCGTTAAAAGACCACAGTCAGTAAGGGACTGAGAAAGGATTTGAACTTGAGTGTTCCTAACTTTTAAATCCATCATTCACTGAACTGGCTCACCTATATTTTCTCATATCTAAATCATTGAATTCCCTATGTTTGGCCATTTATCTTTTCAAATAACTCCCCTTTTCCTTTTCACTAGAATTGTTTCTCTTTGGTCAGAATTTCATTTCTGAAGTAACTTGGTTGCATGCCTGAGTCCAAGGACTCAGTCATAAGTGATTATTAAGCACCTACTGTATGTCAATCACTGATCTGGGCACTGGATAGGCAAATACACAGGATAAAATAGTCCCTACTTATAAGGAGCTCCCATTCTAATAAAGAGACAAGAGTTTGTATACATATATGTGTGTGGACATATGAGCAAATACTTAGATATAGATACACATATATTGTGGAAGTCTATGCCAATGTATATAGAAAACATAAAGGGGACAAATACAAAGGAGTCATATACAAGGGATTTTGGAAGAGAGGAGACTATGAGTTTGGCCAGTCATTCAGCCAATAAACATTTATTAAGCACCTACTATATACCAGACATTGTGGTTTTTTGGTTCATTTGGAGAGAGAGAGAAGGTTTCTGGGGAAAGGGATTTTAAAGCTGTGTCTTGAAGGGACAGAGGAATTTCCTGAAAAGGTCATAATGAAGAAGTGTATTCCAGTCATAGGACACCATGAGCAAAAGCAGTAAGAGTGGAGATGGAAGTCTGTGAGTGAAAAACAGAGAGAAGATAAATTGGACTGTATCACAGAACACTAATGTCAAATCAGGCTCAAAAGAGAGGTTGGGATGTGACTTTGGGAAGTTTGAAAAAGGCAAACAGAGAAACTATATTGGATCCCAGTGTAATAGGGAACTAATGGAGCTTTTTGAGTTGGTAGTAACATGGTGAATAGCGACATGGTTACTGACAGATTAATACTAGAGAAAAGCTTTTTTGGCAACATGGAGATGGACCAGAGAAGAGAGAGACTTGAAGCAAGGAGACCAATGAAGAGGCTATTGAAATAATCAAGGCAAGATGGTCTCAATTAGGGTGATAGCTGTGAGAGGAGTTGGATGCAAGAAATGTAGTACAAGTAGAAACAGCAAAATTTGACAATGTTTATATATATATATATATATATATATATATATATATATATATATATATGGGATAAAGGTGAGGAAAAGCAAGAAGACCATGAAAGTTCCAAGGTTATAAATCCAGATGACTGGAATGATATCATATCCTTTATCTGGACTCTTAAAAAAATCTGTCTTCTTAAAACCAAGGGCCATGGACAGCTGTACTTACTTCTCCCTTTCTTTAACATAAATCTAAAAAGTAATAATGATTTACCCACATGGTTATTATCAACTTTATCCCCAAACATCTTTAATTATTGATAACAATCAGACAGAACAAAAATTTCCCTTGTTGGTTCCTCTTTTGTTTAAACAATTAAATTAACTGAAATACAAGTCCAATGTCATTAGCTCCCTTTTTGAGGGCAGTTGTTTGGATAGTGCAGATCTTCCAAAAGCATTGTAACCACAAGTTCACAAGTTTCCATGGAAACTTAGCAGGCCAAGATATCTGTTCATGGGCCATGCAGATACCATCCAGCATTCCCCATTCTAGTAGGCTTTGATTTTAATTTTAAAAAATTTGAACAAAGAAACCCAAAGGAAATGGAAAATGCCTCAGTTAGAACTGTATCCTGGACTTTCAAAGTGTATGGCATATTCAGGGAAGACTAGCACCTCTGAGGTGAGGGCTTACCCATTTCTTTTCAGGGCTTCTCATTCATTTTTAATGACCACCTTCAACCAACTTTCACCAGTGGTTCCCCAAAACTCCCAACAGCCACACACTTCAGTAAAACTTTCTCAGCAGATGGGTTAAGCCAAGTTGAGGATAATCAAGAGCTCTCAAACTCATTGATGAATTAGGAAAATGTCTACCTTAAGAATGTGGAGTTTTCCCCAGAAGAATGGGTGAATTAGAACAATTGGTTCCAACCACCATGAAGGTGAGTGTATAAGGCACTGTGGAGAGCTTAGAGCTTGGTCATGCATTGCAGATTCCAAGGTCATCTACAGCATCCTGGGCCATTACCAGTCATCTTGACTTTGTCTTGCCACTGTCACTTAAATCTAATGCACATGAAAGTCTCAGTGTCAGCTGTGATGGCCCTGGAGACTGAACAACAACAATCCTGGACTACAGGAGAAGGGGGCTGAGTAGGAGTCACTAGTCACTGATATAGTAATGTGGAGAGGAGCAGAGACCAAACAACACTTCAAGCCAAGAGGAACAAAGAGATAGCCAAGCACGAGACAGATGGAGTTAATCAGCTGGCCCTGGGACGGATGAAGAACATCAATGCAGTCCAAAAGGGTCCTTCCCTCCCTCCATTTCTCCAGTGGGACACCATTAGCTTTCTTGTCAGTCTTCTTTGTAACTTCTCCTTTCCCATTCTAAGTCATAGGAGAATAGAATTTTTCCCTTTTGGTTGAAGTTACAAGCAATTGACTTTTAGGTGCATTATTCCATGATTGTTTATTTTCAATTATTATTGCTTTTTAAACTGCTGTTATAAAACCACGAGGGTCAGCAACATGAGCTTACTTATTTGCTGAAACAAGGTTGAGGGAATGGGAGAGGAAACTTACATGTGTGGAGAACCTTTTCCCTCAGAGGAGCTGGGTGTGTAGGGGCCATATCTAAAGAGACAGAGAATGTCTTATTTTTGTAACCCTTCAGAATACACATGAGATCCAATCATATCATAGACCTAAGAGTGACCCGTGTAAAGTTTCAGTCACAACAATATAGAGAAAGCTTCTACCAGCATTGCCTTAGAACAAGGTAAGGCATGCAGACTTCCCAAGTAGATGCCTAATCAGTAGCAGAAGTGGCGTGACAGTGCTTGGGTGAGCACTGGCAAGACTTTGGCATCTGGGATCTTGAGGACCCAGATTCCCCCTTGTGGTTATGCTCCTATATAATTCATTTATGCCAAACTTGTGATCAGGATTTCAACCTCTTCATCAGAGGAAATTGTTTCTGTCTCTCCTTTCAGTAATATATCTAAATAATTATAAATCACAACTGTTTCTTCTTTTAGCCAAACTCTTCACATCAAGAAGAGTGGAGGAGGGGGCGGCTAGGTGGTGCAGTGAATAGAGCACCAACCCTGGAGTCAGGAGGACATGAGTTCAAATGCAACCTCAGACACTTAAGAATGACCTAGCTGTGTGGCCTTGGGCAAGTCACTTAACCCCATAGCCTTGCCAAAAACCTAAAAAAAGAATGGAGGAGAAAGTGAGGCTGGTGACTTCATCTAGTACCCCTCAATCAGATCTAATTCACATGCTTGTCCTAGCATCACCTCCCCTGATGTCATGGTCTTCTTCAAGAATAATGTTTGTCCTTTATTTCTGGACTTTCAAAGTGTATGGCATATTCAGGGAAGACCACAGCATCAGAAGGTGATGTCATTCTTTGAGAATGAAGGACAAACATTATTATCACATCAAGAATGCTCAGTCTTGTTTGTATCCTGGTCCCCTTTGGGGGTCCCTTCTCAAAATGTCACTTTGAAAAATAGAAAATAAAGTATAGAAGATTCTGAAGGAAGCCAATTGTAATGAGGCATCCAACTTCACTGACTCTAAATGTCTGCAAAGACTCCCTGGTGGTCTGCAAGTTTGAGATTCAAAATCTCATTCTATGTTGCATGCTCCCATGCCAACTAACTCCTAGAATATCCTCATATGAATATCACTACTCTTTCCTTTTTTATTGAGATCTTCAGTTTTCATATCACCTGTATTTCCTTTGCATCCTCCCTCCACCCCATCCCAGAAAGCCAGGTATTTGAGGCATTAGTTCCAAAACTTTGTGGTCTCAAGAATCCTTAAATTGTTAAGAATCCTGGGCATCTCAGAGAGCTTTTCACTGTATCCATCAAACTGTGATTAGTTTTTGAAATGTTTACTTATAAATTCACTTGAATACCAATAATAAAGCGATTTCATGTTAATATAAATAATACTTTATTTTAAAATAACTTTTCTAAAACAAAAATCATTAGCAAGAAGAGTGGTATTGTTTTACTTTTTTGTAAATTTCTTTGGAGTTTGACTTAACAGAAAACACTTTAATTTTCATATCTTCTTCCACTACCTTCGGTCTATTGAAATATATTATTTTGGCTGAAGTAAATGAATGGCTGATATACATTCCTGCATGTATACATACATACATGCACATGTATGTACCAATACGGATATTTAGAAAAGAGAGGTTTTTGTTGGCGTTTTTAGGGGTTTTTTTGCATGGCAATGGAGTCAAATGGCTTGCCCAAGGCCACACAGCTAGGTAATTATTAAGTATCTGAGGCCAGATTTGAATTCAGGTACCCCTGCGCCGCCTAAGCTGCCCTGAAAAGAGAATTTTTAAGTAAAATATGTCAACATAATAATACTAATACTATAATTAAATGTAATAATAATATATAATAATGAAAATAATGATAGTTTTGTTTGTCTTTCATTTTTCAAAGAAGTCCACAACACTGAGGTGAGGCATGACAAGCATGAATTGAATTTGAGAAAGGAGGGTGCTGTGCTAAGTCACCAGCCTCATGTTCTCCTCCAGGGCCATCTGAGTCCAGTAGTCAGATATGAATCAAGATGACTGGAGATGGCCCCGGATGGGAGGCAATCAGGGTTAAGTGGCTTGCCTAAGGTCACACAACAGTAAGTGTCCGAGGCCAGATTCAAACTCCCATTCTCCCTGACTCCAAGGCCAGTCCTCTGTGCGTTGTGCAACCTAGCTTCCCTCTATAGTTTTGACCTTGTGGGCTCTGTAAAAGTCTCAGCTACCCATGCATCAAGAGGAAATGAAAGAATTTCCAGATAACCTGAAAAATCAGTAGTGGTCAAATAAAAAATCTCAAATATTTACAAAAGATTCCACTGTCTTTTTTAAAACAGAAAAGGAGAGCAGAGTTCTTACAAGCTGCCCTCCAAAAACAAAAGCCTGTGACTAAAGCTAAGGCTAAGACAAGGATGAGTCTTTTCATACATTAAAAAGATAACCAAGAAGAAGAGTAAGAATCTGAGCCTGTGAGGTCGCTCATCATAAGAGCCACAGATCTGAAATATGCAAGGGATGAAGTCCTGACCAGAGCTACACCCAGCCCCACTAGCAGTTTTAGACTAGAAGGGGCTGTATGGAAATTTATTAGCTTGAACACTCTAATACATATATGTGTGTGTGTAGCATGATACAGTTGGGTCCAAGGACTGAGATTCAAATTTGGCCTTTCCCTTCCCACTTTTCATTCAGGCTCAGTTTCCCCATCTGTGCAAGGATGGGATAGATCACTTATAATGGCCCTTCTAACTCTTTATCTAAAATCTTATGAACCTGTCAGGGCCTCTCTCATTTCTCCCTTCTGTAAAATAAGAAACTTGGGCTAGATGACCTAAGAGAGGCATTACACTCTAAATCTAAACCTGTGATTTTGGCCTTGGAGGCAGAGCCAAGATGGTGACAAGAAGGGATCCAGTCTTAGGCACTCTCTGATAAAATTCATCAGCTAAGGACTCTAACTAAACTTTCGAGAGACAGAACCCACAAAGGGACCCAGTGAGGCAGTTCTCCTACTCAAGGTAACCTGGAAAAGAGCAGAAAGGCTCTGCTCCCCAGGATCAGAGAGGCAGCCTGCCAGGGGGTGGCCCACCAGAGCCAAAGAACTTCAGCCTCCCGGAGGCAGCCCCAGGGCGCTGGGAGCCATGGCTCACAGCAGCGGGGGAGTCTCCTGATCCGCACCCCAAGGAGCACCGAGTACAAAGTAGGGGAACAGCAGGGGACCTCTGCCAGAGCGAGCCCAGCCCTCGGGGCACACAGCCAGCAGCTTGGTCTTTCCCCAGCCCTGATCCAGGAAACAGAAGCAGGTGGAGCCTGTAAGCAGGAGCCCCCAGGGCATGAGCCCATTGAGCTGAGGGAGGGGAGTGAAGAGAGACTGCAGAGCTCTGTCCTCTGCCTCTGGAACAGGACTCTGGGGCTCTGACCACATTTTGGATCCTGATAGCAATCTAGGCCCCCCCACAGAACAGCAGGGCCCCCCAACCTGGGTCCCGTGGCAGAGGGAGGTGCTTATGGTCATTCACAGACCAGGAGGGAGGACAGAGCCTCACACACTGAGACCCTTGTGGGAGTGTCCCAAAAGCTCAGGAAGCACCCCAAACCAGGCCCAGGCAAAGAAACAAAAGGAAGACTATTCAGAAATATTTTGCAAATGAGCCCAAGAAGGACCAAAATACTCAGTCTGAAGATGAGGAAGCACAAGCTCCTGCATCTAAAGACTCCAAGAAAAACAGAAATTGGGCTCAGGCTATGACAGAGCTCAAAAAAGACTTTGAAAATCAAATGAGGGAGTTGGAAAAAAACTGGGAAAAGAAAGGAGAGAGATGTAGGGAAAACATGAAAATGAAGTCAGCAGCTTAGTCAAGGGAATCCAAAAAAATGCTGAAGAAAATAGCATGCTAAAAAAACAGCTTAGGTCAAATGGATAAAACAGTTCAAAAAGTTATGGAGGAGAAGAATGCTTTAAAAAGCAAAATTGGCCAGATGGAAAAAGAGATAAGAAAACTCTCTGAGGAGAACAAATCCTTCAGACAAAGAATAGAATTCAGGGAGATTGATGAATTTACCAGAAATCAGGAATCAATACTTCAAAACAAAAAAAATGAAAAATTAGAAGAAAATGTGAAATATCTCATTGAAAAAAACAACTGATATGGAAAACAGACTTAGGAAAGATAATTTAAAAATTATTGGAATACCTGAAAGTCATGATCAGGAAAAGAGCCTCGACATCATTTTCAAAGAATTACTACAGGAAAATTGCCCTGATATTCTAGAAGCAGAGGGCAAAATAGAAATGGAGAGAATCCATTGATCCCCCAGAGAAAGAGATCCCAAAAAACCAACCCCTAGGAATATTATAGCCAAGTTCCAGAACTTCCAAGTCAAAGAGAAAATATTACAAGCAGCCAGAAGGACACAGTTCAAATATCATGGAGCTGCAGTTAGGATCACACAGGACTTAGCAGCAACTACATTGGAAGCTCGTAGGGCTTGGAATACAATATACCGGAAGGCAAAAGAGCTTAGAATGCAGCCAAGAATGAACTACCCAGCAAGGCTGAATGTCCTCTTCCAGGGAAAAAGATGGATTTTCAATGAACCAGGGGAATTTCAAATGTTCCTCTTGGAATGGCCAGAGCTGAACAGAAGGTTTGATCTTCAGATATAGGACTCAGGTGAAGCATGGAGATTGGAGGAGAGGGGGGAGGGACTTAATGAAGATGAACTGCATGTATTCCTGCATAGAAAAATGACACTGATAATACTCATATGAACCTTCTCAGTTAATAGAGCAGGTAGAGAGAGCTTTTATAGTTGAAGCACAGGAGAAAGTTGAATTCGAAGATAAAATATGGTGTAAAAATGGAGTCAATAGAAAAAAAAGGGAAATGGAATGGGAGAAAGAAAAAGGAGAGGGGGAATAGTCCAAGATATTTCACATAATAAGATTTTTTTTAATTACAATGAGCTATTGCAATGATATGGAAGGGGGGAGGCAGGGGGAATGAGGGAACCTTTGCTCTCATCAGAGATGGCTAGGAGAGGAAACAGCATATATATTCAATGGGGTATAGACATCTGGAGTAAGAAGGAGGGGGGAGCAGGGGGGAAGGAGTGGGGATGTGAATAAAGGAGGAGAGGATGGACCATGGGGGGGAGAGTGGCCAGATATAACACATTTTCTTTTTTACTTCTTGCAAGGGGCTGGGATTGGAAGGTCTGCCCAGGACAGGACCATAGGGCCAGGTGGATTCTGGGCCTAAGGGGTGGTATGGGGGCTTAGGGCTTCTTGGCCCCAGGACCAGGGATCTGTCTGCTGCGCCACTCAGCGACCCTACAGCAGAGTCAGAGTGAAAAGAGAGAGAAAATAGAGTACATGGTAGTGGAGAAATACGAAAGGAGGGAGTTGCGATCAGCAATGGCAACGGTGAAAAAATATGGAAGTAACTTTTGTGATGGACTTATCATAAAAATGAGATCCACCCATGACAGAGTTGTTGGTGTTGGAACAAAGACTCAAGCACATTTTTTGTGATGATTATTTGGGGGAGGGTGCAGGGCAAGTGGGGCTGGGTGGCCTGCCTGGGGCTGAGGCCAAATTTGCACCCAGCTGCTCCTGGCTCAAGGGCCAATGCTCCGTCTGCCACCCAGCCACCCCTACTACTATTACTATTTTATTTTATTTTGGATCTTTTTTTCTTTCTTTTTTTTTTTTTTTTTTTTTTTTGGTTTTTGCAGTGGGGATCGGGTGGCTTGCATGTCACACGGCTGGGTGATTGTTGGGTTTACAAGGCTGGATATGGACTCAGGTGCTCGTGGCTCCAGGGCTGGTGCTTCGTCTATTGTGCCACCTGGCCATACCTACAATTATTACTATTGTTTTTTTATTTTAATTTTTTTCTCTCCCCTTTACTTTTTTCGCCCAAGCAAGTCTATCTATATTCATGGGGGAGAAGGGGTATTTTGTTTACTTGTAAACAAGAATATTTTATTAATGTAAAAAAAATTTGTATAAAATGAGAATAAAAAAATAAATTTTTAAACCTGTGATTTCCTGAGTGTTGGAAACTTTCCTGCATTCGTGCAGGTTAGCAGTGCCTTTGAAACTTAAAGCTTTCAAGAGTTGCCAAGACTCTGAGAATGAAGGGGACTGACTCTGGGTGCCAAAGTAAGCATTTCAGAAGAAGGACTTCAGACCAGTTCTTCTGAACACCAAAGGTTACCTATCTCTGACCCTCCTATCCCATGCTGCTTTTCAGATGAGTCGAGAGATTCACTTCAAAGCCCAGTTCTCCAAACTTTAGTGACCTCTTGACAAACCCATAGCTATCTTCTAAATTTCTTATCTATTTCCTTGTATTTTTGTATATATTTGTATTTACTTTTGGAGCATATCATGTATCAGAATGTAAGTTCCTTCAGGGCAGGAAAGGTTTACTTTTTGTCTTTCTCTCTCCAGCACAGTGGCTGGCACATAGATATGCACTTTGGCGAATGAATGAATGAAAATGAAGAATGAAGAGACATGGCTTGGTCATCTTCAAAGGGAACAGCCCATAATCAGTGAAGCAGCCTTCATGATCACGGTCACAACACCTGTGAAGCAACTTTCATATGAATGATTTGTTTCCTAGGTGATGAGCTGCAATCCCTTACAGTCACAATTGTGCTGAAATGTTGGGAGAGCCAACTGCCATTCACTCCTAGACTGTTCTTGGCCTCTATGTTCCAACAACATGCTTTTGGAATACATTGTGGTTTTTTCCAACAGGAACATCCAAGTGTTTGATGTATTTCCTAGTTGAACTCTGAGCTATCAATCAATAAGCATTTATGAAGTCCCCACTATCTACTAGGCACTGGATGATACAAGAGACAAAAGACCCATCTCTTCTTTGCAGGAAGGAACAGATTTCAGGTCTCTGTTAGTTCGATGAGAAAATTAATCTCTGGAGACATTTACCTATATGTAAGATTTACCTACGTGGCTACATTAATTTTTTTTTATAAGTCAACAGTGAGTCATAAGGACAGACAGACACACAGAAAGAGACAGACAGACAGACAAAGAAAGAGAGAGAGAGAGAGAGAGAGAGAGAGAGAGAGAGACTGAAATCCCTTGCAGTTTCCTTCCACTCTTACCTGTCATAGGGCTGTATCCCATTGTTTTGAAAACACCACCTTGACTTATACTTACCACAGTACAGAGCATGCTCAAGAGTTACATTTGTTGTTTCAATTAGGAGAGAATCAGAAACAGAAACAGGAGAGGGAGAGACATACAGTGAAGAGGAGGAAGGAAGGAGAAAGGAAAGAAGAGAGAGGAAGAAATCAAGAAGGAAAGGAGAGATAGACAGATGGGGAGAAAGAGTGAGAGACAGACAGAGAGACAGAGAGAAAGAGAGACAGAGAGAGAGAGAGAGAGAGATTGTAATGGAAAGATTGAATATTATGGAAACCAAAAGAAGAGCTATTTCTAAAACCAGGCTAACAACTATAAATGATTGTAAGTTAAGTTTAATACTTTTTAGAAACTTGGGTCTAAGAGAAATGCAAACATTTTAAAACTGCCCTTCTTCCTTTCAATCTCAAGCAGAAGTTCTCAATATTGTTCCAAGAAATTCACATCTTATTCCTATAGACACTCAGACAGTCTGTACAGAAATCCACCCATAGTTGAAATTTTTGAAGCTTTGACAGTCTGTCTGTGGAGAAAATAAAGTAAAAAAGGACTAAACCAGGATTAAAAAAAGATGCGGATTACTAACCCTAACAAACAAAACTCCAGTGAAACCAGAAACGTTCCACAGTAAACTCCAACAAAAAATGAAAAGACAAAAATAACAATGAAACAAAAATTCCAGCAGGGATAGCATTTCATATTTCCATAGCTTCATAGTTTCATATAGTTAAAGATAAAAGACCTTGGAAACCATCTCATCAATTCCTTCTTTTTTATGGATGAAGAAACTGAGATCAATAGAAGTTAAATAACTTCCTTAAGCTTACATACATAATAATTGGAAGAACCAGGACTCACCCAGGTAATGTTACTATAAGCTCAGTGTTCTTTTCCAGTGCCAGGTGAGAAAAATTGGCAAAAAAATAAACTATTCCACCATAGGGATCATCTTATATGTGACAATACAACTCTGATCTTCCAAGTCAGGTGAGAAAATTGATATAGGAAATCTAAAGTGACCCAAATTGACTGTAGATGCATAAAATAATAAAATTAACTTGTCAAACTGAACTAATGGATGAAGGTGTTTCTATAAGTATTTTGTTTACTCCATAGAAGACATGTTGAACATAAAACTAGTAAGAAAATTGAAGAGGAAGCATAACCACCTAGTTACCTTAAGGGACTGGCTGCCATTCTGGAGACAAAACTCAGTAAGAAAAAAGACAATAGGAAGATTTCATATTTATAAGACACCAGTCAATATATATTTTCAGCACAGTACAATAGACAACAGTTCCAGAAGGTGTCCACCTGGCAGGAGTATTAACCAAACTGGTAGTAGCATCAAAGCACAATCAGTCCTAGGTGCAGGGTTTCTTAAAATCCACAGACTTGCCATAAGGTCCCAGCGCTCACAAAGTTCTTGTGTTTATCACCTGGGTGGCATTCCTTTCATTTGTCATGGACTGTTTCTGTCCCATCTTATTTTTAGTATAGACAATGGATTAAACTTTTATAAATGAACTGAAATATATGTGGAAAGTTCTAGAATAAAAATTTCTTCAACATTTACAAAGCACAGTCTCCATTAGCCTAAGGCAGTGAGGTGCCACATTAATAGAGAGCTGAACCTGGATGGAACCCAGTGGGGGGCTCTTACTCTGCCTGCCAGAGCAAGAAAGTGAAATGAGGAAGAGCAGAAGGAAGAAGATAGGAGAATGGGAGAGAGGGAGGAAGAGGAGATGTCAATAATGATGATGACTATGACAATGATAACAATGTCAACAAATGGAAAAACCTCAGTTAGGCAGACTTGGTTATGGATACAGAAGGGTTTATGGTGCAATTTAGGATCAAGTGATGACCCCCCAAAAGTACAGATTCACCAAAAAGTATAGTATCTCCAAAAAAAAGTTAGAAACTATGTAATACATCACTAAAAATTATAAAAACTAAGCACCTACAAAATAACCAGCATAACTTCAATGCTAAAATTACATGTGAGAATCTCCCTGTATGTCATAGACTGACATAAAAACCCTCAAACTATAAATACCAGAAATATAGACCTTAAAAGTATAATGGAAAAATCAACTGATAAATTATATTGGAATCAGATCATATCATAGACAATAATAATGCACACAAAAGTCCATTGAGCCATAAAATGAAGACCCAATTTTGGGGGAAGGCAGATGACGCTTCCCCAAACATACATAACCTCTAAGTAA
Source organism: Macrotis lagotis (assembly GCF_037893015.1). Taxonomy (NCBI): domain Eukaryota; kingdom Metazoa; phylum Chordata; class Mammalia; order Peramelemorphia; family Peramelidae; genus Macrotis; species Macrotis lagotis. The sequence goes on from NC_133659.1 coordinate 7,492,636, forward strand.
TATGGAATGAAAAGATTATAAAATATAGAGGACTAGCAAAGGGGAATAATATCACAAGGGAACCCAAAAAGGTAGAAATATTATCCTTGTTGCCCAGTTTACTACTAGATTATACCAAGCATGCTATTAATGAGCTTACTGAAGATGAAATTCTATTTTAATGTTTTAATTTGTCATAGAAATTTTATCTACTTATATGGCATATTTTTGCAATATTAATGCCAAAGAATGTCAACTGGACTATAACTTAACATATAACCATTTCCAGGTGAAATCTATCAGAAAAGATGAAAATGATTTTTAGCCTAGTAATGATAATTTATTATGATACTGATATTTATTTTGCATTTTAATATTTTCATAGTGTTTTGCAAATTTAAGTCTCATAATAACCTTGAATTATTATTATAGATATTTTGATTTCCATTTTACAGATGAGGAAAGAGATTAGGTGACTTTACTAGGGGCACACAGCAAATCAGTACCAAGAGCAGAAAATGAACTTATATCGTCCTCACTCTAAGTTCAGTGCTAAAAGTGTGAGTCATGACCCAAATCCAGTTCACCCTGACTTCAGGTTTAGCACTCATACAATAAAAGTGAGTTGGAAGGGATAGAAGGAATAACAGATATTACCTGTTTCATCCTTTTAATTTTACAGATAAGTAAAATAAGACTCAAACAGAAGTGATTTGCCAGGCTAATGAATAATAGAAGACTAGATCCCAAGTGTCCTTTTTTTCAGGTCATTCTGTTATCAGTGCTCACCCATGATATGATGGTAAATATGCTGTGAAGACTGTCACAATTTGGTCATTCTATAATAAATTAACTATGACTTCAAAAGGATGATGGAAAGTATCTTTTTCATAAAAGAAACCTGTGCTTTAAAATCATTATACACAAATGTTTATATTTAAATCTCTTTCAAAGATTAGTGTCATAAATTCTGATTTTTTTGGTTGCCACATTCTATTTATAATTATCTATAATCTGTAAATATCAGGTTCACTGAGGTCCAAGTCCTTAGCATGTGCTCCCTTTTGATCCCTCCCTCTTGTGGGTTATTCAAAGTACGACCAGGGCTTCCCTACCTAGTTCAAGTACAATGCAAGGAACTTGGTGGACCTGGTTTCTGTCCATGAGGGACTGAAAGTCTTCTAATAAGCTGCAGAGCAGAAAACAGATGTTTCTGGAAGTGCTGAGCTGGGACTGAGTTTGCATGCAAAAGGGATGAACTGATCTCTCAGGTTTTTTTCTTTCTAATAGCAAGTGAAGTAGAACTGACAGATGGGGGAAGGGTAACTGCTTTATCTTCCATCTGGCTGCCATGTGTCCATGAGCACATGTCACCTCTATTTCTTAGGTAAATGAATCTTCCAAGAGTGGTGTGAGCAGGTAACCAAGATATCCATTCGAACCATTCCCTGCCATTGCCAGAGGTACCACTGCAAGTTCACTAGAGCTATGGTAGCCAATAGCAGAAAAAGAATCTAGAAATAAAGGTGGAAAGCCAGTCCCCCAAGACAGCATAAGTTTCAGGGATCATAATTCCTCACAGCAGAGAAGAGTGTTGGCTATAAACTCTAGAAAGTCCTTCATCCTCTGAACCTGGCCCAGAAGTTACCCTTAAAGAGAATCTCATTGAAATTCAAAAGAGAGAAAAGGTTTTCCAGGGCTATGAAGAGAGCTATGAAGAACATTTTTTAGGCATACACCACGCTACCTTCTTTTTGCAAGGAGAGAGTCTGCTTCCAGTTTAAAGGAATTTAACAAGTGTTTTGCTATTGATAAATAACTATTTCTCAATAAATATATTTTCTAAAACCAAAAAGGTCATTGAAAAAAGAGGGACAGGTAGATGGCCCTGCTATGGATAGAGTCAGGAGGACTGAGTTCAAATCCAGACCCAAACACTTGACACTAGTCGTATGACCCTGGACAAGTCATTTAACCCCAATTACCTCACAAAAACAAACAAATAGAAAACAAAAAAAAGTTTTAATTGATCATTGAAAGCACACCAAAAGGGGCTCAAGAACTAGTGTGTTAGATAACCCAGTCCCCTCAAGTTCCCTAGAATGCTGAGGGGAAATAGAATCAGCCACCTTGTGTAGACATCGTCTTAAAGCACTAGTATGTTAGGGGAGTGCCCCAGTAGTGTGTACTATCTATTGAAACATGATTCAAACCATCTACAAAGATGATTCTTACCCACTTTGCTTCCTCTACTAACACACAATTTTAGTGCTTATATAAGAAATAAGTAATCTGATCATTATATTACATAGAATATATTATGCTTCATTTAGACAAAGGGGCTATTTAGACATATCCTTTTCTTATTAGAGTTATGATGGTTAGTAGAGATATAGAGTGACACAATTTTTTTCATGGTTCTTAAATATTTTTCTTGATGCTCCCAGTTGTTAAGTATTCTCTCCCTTTATATTTTTATTACTTTGTGTATACTTTGTAAATCCTTACCTACGGGCCTATGGACATGATGCAAAATCCTAAATAGAGTGGGGCAAAAGAGCTTTGAGCCAGAGTAGAAAATTTGGAAGGTTCAAACTATTAACATGTGAATTTCTTTGGTGAATAGGAAGAGATGAGTGGATTGCCCAGCCATTGACCAGGGAGCGGTGAAAAGTATGCCTGGGCTTTGGATCACTAACAGTTATGGAGTGTTTTAAAAAAAACTAGATGCATATTTTCAACATTTCAGGAATAAAATCAATAAAAGAAAATGCGCCAAACTCAGTTCAAAGCAGGAAATTAGCTAAAAGTTGTCCGCATTATTCTGAGATGGAACTTGCTTTGCTTTCTGCCATTTTGAAGTCATCTTCTCAAGTTCTCTTGTGTTCAATGTCCCAAGCTAGCCTCCACAGTTCTAGTGGATTCAGCACATGCCCAAGGATTCACCCAGAGAGATACCGACTCATTCAGTGAAAGTCTGATTTTTGATTCTCTAGCGATCTTTTCCTTAGAGAGGTAGAGTGGTATAATGGAAAGATCCTCCACTTGGAGTCAAGGAAGACAGAGTTCAAATTCTGCCTTTGAGTTTTCATAATCAATAGCAGCTAGCATTTATCTAGCCTTTTAAGAAGACCAAAGCACTTTCCATTTGTTGTCTTAGTTGATCTCATGGGTTCATAAACCTTGTGATCATGTGAACATCATGTATCCTATCTAAATTGTCCTGATGGCTATTGTGATGATGTTTGTCCTCCCCTCACATGGATTTATTTCCTTATTCTGCATACACGCAAAGTTATTTGGATGATCTTTCCTACAAGAATTTTAGGATTGTTTATTTCTGCCATTTTAGATCTCTCACCAATAAGATGCCTTGGCTAGAGTGCTGGACCTGAGTTCAAATTAAGACCTGAGTTCAAATTCTGCCTCAAATATTTGCTATCTCTAGGGCTTCAGTTAAGTCATTTAGCTTTTCTCTGTCTCATTTTCTTCATCTGTAAAATGGGGATAATAATATTACCTACCTTCCAGGGTTGTGATGAGAATAAACTGAGAAAGCGTTTGTAAAGACCTGTCCTCTTTTGTACGAGCTTTTATTGTTGCTGCCTGTCACATGAGTGGGCACTTAGACATTTGTTGATTAATCAAGCTGGTGCTCTCTCTTGGGAGAGGGAGTTTGCATCCTGACAAAATTAGGAATCTAGTTTCAGGGCCATTAATTGCCTTCCTAACCTCAGAGACTGTCAGATGGGCCAAGGGACAGAGGACAGAGGGGGTCCAGTTCAGTCTGTCCTGCACTGGAAGGTTTCCTGATGACTAAGCACTAAGTCATGATCTCTCTTTATTAGAAGCACCAGACCAGATTTTTCTTACTAGAAAGAGCTTCAGGTCATCTAATGCAACTTCCTCATTTTATAAATGAAAAAATCGGAGACTTAAGTCAGGGAATAATAGGATCATTGATTTAGAGCTGGAAGGGTCCTCCTAGGTCACTGAATCCAACATTTATATTTTCCAGATGAGGAAACTGAGGCCCAAAGAGGTTGTGACTTGACCACAGTCACGCAGCTGGTAAGTAAACATTTGGATCTCTTCCAGCTTCTAAGTCACAAAGGTGGTATGTATCAGAGCCTAAGGACTGAGTGAGAGCATTTGGTAAATGATAGGAATTTGTTTTAGACTGACTTCTTATACTCAAGAAGTAAACGGAGGCAGGGCAGCTAGGTGGCGCAGTGGATAGAGCACCAGCCCTGGAGTCAGGAGTACCTGAGTTCAAAATATGATGCTTAATAATGACCTAGCTGTGTGGCCTTGGGCAAGCTACTTAATCCCATTTGCCTTGCAAAAACCTAAAAAAAAAGAAGTTAACCATGACCTAAAAAATGATTTCCACATAAGTAGCTTTTCTGTCAATGTTTGAAGATTGCAGAGAGGATGCCCAGAAGAAAACTGATTACTCCTCCCTTCAGGGTTCTAGGGATCCTCCGGAGGAGCTGGGAGGTCTCTAGCACTGCCACTTAGGAGCCTCTGTCTTCTGGGTACCTCACTGATGATTAACTGGTCCACTTAAGTCAATGAGCTCTTAAAAACCCTTTCAAATCTACCAAACAGGTATGACATGGGCAGTTGTTACAGGTATAATATCCCCCCCAAAAAAAGTATAAGCCCACTGTTTCACAATTAGTCACAGATTCCATGAGGAAAGTAATCTCCAACATAGAGCCAGGGGCAGCATAGAGGCTCTTTCCCTTCTCTTCATTCCTGGAGATCCCTTCTGTCCTCCATGGGCTCCTCAAGAACTTTTCTGTTGTGGTAACTGTCTTCTGGTCTCTCCTAGGACTAGTCAATATAAGTCAATACACATTTATTAAGCACCTACTGTGTGCCAACTACTCTGTTGGGCAGTAACACCCTTGGAGATTTCTGGAGATGCCTTTCATCACTGTGTCTGGTTTGTTTTCAGGCAGATATTCCTTCTGAGACTCTGTTCCCAGCCCTGGGTCCCTGGGTCTTCTATGAGGATGATGAGGTGGGGGCTGTTGAACCACACACACACACACACACACACACACACACACACACACACACACACACACACACACTGAAGGGCCCATTTTGTCTCATCATAGGATACTTGCCATCTGGAGAGTCGCTATCCCTTGAATTAGAGGTGCTGATAACTAGATTAGTGGTTTGGTGGCTGGTGACCTTTTGGGAGCAGGAAATTGTCCACCTTCTAGAGATCACAGCAAGGTGTTAACAATAGTATACTCAGTGACAGTGACCAAAGGCTGGGTCTACCTGAGACCTTCCCTGCTCTGCCCTTGGGGGAGCTCCTGAGGTCTGACCTCCCTCTTATTAAAATCCTTTTCTGTTTGACACAAAATTGGCTGTGCAGCCCAGCCAAACCACAAACTATAGCAGTCACCGAGGGAACTTGGGAAATTTAAAGAGTGAAACTAGAGCTCTCAGATAAGACCCTGGTCTTACTGAGACCTGAAAGATATCACTAGCATTGGGCTAATAGCAATTAACTATTCTTCTTTGCTCCAACTGAGTGCATAGGAATATACAATACAGTCGGAAGGAATTGCCAGATCACTAAGAAGCCATCTGGTCTATTCCCCTCTGAAGTTCAGAGGGATGGAGAGACTTCCTTGAGGCCAAATAGTAGCATGAGGCAGAATGAGGATTTGAACTCAGGTCCCTTTGACTGCAGTTACATTGTACCCCAATACCTCCCTCAGAAATCATCTAGCTGAGACTCAGGGGAAATGTTGGCCCCCAAATCACCTGGTTAATGAATTCTTAGCAGGAAATAATACTAATCTATTCCAAATGAAATTGAATTCTAATATTCAATCCATCAGCAAGCTTGATTGCTGTACCACTACTTTATTCTTTATTCTTTCTTTATACTTGAATTGTATTATTCAATCAATCAGCAAACATTGATTATGCACCACCACTTTATTAGATAATAGGGACACAAAGATAAAAGTGAAATAAAAGCCAGAAGTGCCCTTGGAGAGCTTACATTCGAGGAGAGAACTACATGCCTGTATAATAAACCTATACATACATGTGCATGTATCTATGAAAGAAGATAAAACTATGATAGATACATGTGATAGATGATGTGTGATTTAGGCATAAACATAGATACATATAAAAACATAAAAGTAAATAGATAGATGCATATTCATTTCTATGCCATATATAGGTGTAGAGGGAGAGAGAAAGATGTGCATAGGGTATATATAGAGATATAAATAGATATGTATACATATACACCCATATAGACATGCACACGTATCTATGTGTAGACAGTTACATACAAATTAGATACAAGATGGTTTGTGAAGGAAGATCCTAGCAGCTGAGAGGATCAAAAAAATCCTCACACTGAAGGTAGGACTTGAGTCTGAAGGGAGATAACAGATTCCAAGAAGGTGAAGAGGGAAAGCATTCCAGGCAAGAAAAAAAGACAAGGCTAGATACACACACACACACACACACACACACACACACACACAAAGAGACACGTGTGCGCGCATGGGATGTAACCGCACACAGTATGACTGAGACTAGATTCTCAGAGATGAAGGAGCTATATTATCACTGTTTAAATTTATACAAATAACACCTAGAAGTTACTCAAATATTTACATTTTGTCACTGATTCTAATCTATTTTGTCACTTGATTGTATTAAGCTATTTCTTCCACTAAAAAAAAGGATCTTGATATTTTAAGAGAAATTGATTTTTTAAAAGTAGACAGGTTTGTTACAAAGCTACAGATGGGTTTTATATACAGTTGTTTGCTCAGGAGAGAGAATGTTGAATCCTTCACCCATTAAATAGATCCTCACCACATATTTGCTACACCTGCTATTTTACATCTCAGTATACTTCCTACTGAATATTCATGGCCCATTCCAAGGAAAATGTGGTTGTACAAATGATCAGGAAGCCCGAGGATGACACCTAGTGGATACATCGGACACTCACGTCTCTCCTTTGTTAAACACAACAACCCACTTTTATGATAAAGTGAAAAATATATTAAACATAAAATAATCAGTGTATGGTTGACTTCTGAAAACATCTCAATAATTATCTTTCTGTCTCCCCTCCATGAAAAATACCAAGCTTCTCACCTGCATCATCATCTCCTGATGAAATCCTGGGTCTATCACAAAACAAAAGGGGGGGGGGAATAAAAGCAAAATTCAAAGGTGCATTTTGCATGTACTAGAAAGCAGAGCCCCACGTGGAAGTGAAATGATAGCTCATCAGCGATGGGATAGAAAGATTTTCTTTTGCTGGTTCCCTTTGATCAAGATGATGGCTAAGGTCTCCTCCCTCTCTGGAGTGTTAATAGTCAGCATTATCCAGTTACTTTATGATTCGCAAAGGAGTTTTATACATGGCTTCTTATCTGATCTTCATAAAAGCTCCATGAAGGCAGTGCTGTAATATTCCCCATTTTACAGATGAAGAAACTAAAGCACAGCAGTGGCTGAAGGAGGATTTGAATTCCTGTCTTCCTGATAACTTTCTGTACTGAGTTTCAAAGCTAATTTCTAGGAAAGTTGAATGTATTCAGGTCTATCCTATTGCAGTCAAATGATCCAGGTAGTATGTTACTTAATATCACCTGGGCTATCATTGTGGCATGGTAATCCCACATCTCCCTCACTGACTTATGCTCCCAGCAGCTTTTCTAAACCTTTTAATTCATCCTCAAAGCTCTCATGTCTCCCCTTCCCTGAAATTTCTCAGAAGAAAATCTTGACTCATGTTTCATTGGGAAAAAAAGGGAAAAAGGGGGGGAGGCAGCTAGATGGCGCATAGGATAGAGCACCAGCCCTGGAATCAGGAGTACCTGAGTTCAAATTCTGATTCAGATGCTTAATAATTACCTAGCTGTGTGACCTTGAGTAAGTCACTTAACCCCATTGTCTTGAAAACAAAAAAAAAAAATGAGGCCATTAGCTACAAGCTCTCTCCTCCTCTCCTCCTCATTTTATATAATCCAGAGACCTTCTGTCACTTGCTCCTCCTTCACCCTGTCCCACAGGATGAGATGGTCTTTCTTGCCAAGGTAAACCCTTCTGCAAGCACAAGTGATCCCATTCCATTCTGCCTCCTCCAATAGAATGTCACCTCTATCATCCCCACTCTTTTCCAACTACCTTCAAACATTTCCATATTTCCCCATGCTCAAAAAACCCTCCCTTAATCCATCCATCCCCAATAGCTATTGACCCATCTCTCTGCCTTGTATGGCTAAACTCCTTGAGAAGGCAGTGTGTAAAATGTAACTTGGGTTCCTTTTCTCTGTTTTCTTAACTTTCTATAGTCTGGGCTTCTGACTTCACCACCATTCAACAGAATGGTCAGCAGAACTTCTCTTTCCAAAGTTACCAATGATCTCCTGGTTGCCTAGTTTAGTGACCTCTTCTCAATACTCAGTCTCCTTGGCCTCTCTGTAGCCTTGGAAATCACCAACCCCCTTCTTTTCTTTGCTGTCCTCTTCTCTCTAAATCCTTGTGACGTTCCTTGATTGGGATTCTCTTCCCACATATCTGACTGCTCCTTCCTAGCCTCTTTTGCTAGATCTTCATCTAGGTCACACCTGCTAAATGTGGGTTCCCCGCAGGCTCCGGTCCTCATCTTTCTCCTCCTATACTGTTTTGTGTGATGACCTCATCAGTTCTATACATTCAATGACCATCTGTTTGTTGATGATTCTCAGATCAACTTATCCAGCCCTAACTTCGTTCTTGACCTCCAAACTCATACCTCCAACTTGCTATTAGATAATAGTCCCATAGATTAGTCCAGGTGAAATTCATTCTCACTTCAACCCTTACTCCTTTCCAAAACTTCCCTATTCCTTTGGAGGGCATCATTCTCCTCCCAATCCTCCAGGCTCACAACCTGGTGCTCCCACATCTAATCTGGAGTCAAGTCTTGTCTATTTTTCCTTTCTAATATTCCTCATATACCCCCCTTCTCTCTTCTACTATTGCCCCTAACTTTGTCCAGGCCTTCACCACCTCATACTGGGACCATTCCAATATCTCCTGGATATAAGAGTGGACTCCCTGCTCAAAGTCTTTTTCCCACTTCAATCCATTCCCCACTAAGTTGCTAAATTAATCTTCCTAAAGCACAGATCTGACTATATCAATAAACTTCAATGGTTCCCACACCCCAGTCTGTCCTAAAGGAGGAAAGAGGATAGAGTAATTTCGGTGGGGAGACTCCCCCTCCCAAGGACGGACTCTCCCCCAGAAAATTTACATCAAATTACTTCACGCTGCTGAGCCCCAGTATTGTCACTTCTATACGTGAAGAGATAGGTTGGCTACTGAGGGAGCAAGGGAATGAGTCATAGGCCCACGCACAACAAAGTGACAAAGGAAATGACTAGGGGAGAGAAGCCTTGTGCCCAAAATAAATGAGATACAGAATAGAGATGCTGAACACGTCAGAGAGCCATAGAACATCCAAAGGAGGGAAGAAGCCATTGAGAACAGGGAGGACCAAGGGCAGGTTCAACCAGGACCCCTAACTTGTCCAACCCCGTGCCTTTGCCCAGCTCTGGGGCATTCCCCTTCCTTACCATAGAACCCCCAGTGTTCCTCAAAACACTGCGTAGATGTCTCTCCTCACAGTCCTTTTATGATCACTATCCCATCCACTCAAGTGTTCATTCCTTCTCCCTCTTGAAGTAATTTGCAGCTATTTGGTAAAGGAAGAAAGGAATGGATTTGCAGTTTCCTTAATAGAGACAACTCCCTGTTAAAGGAAGTCCTTCTAGGTAGCTAGGGTGAGCTACCAATGCAGAGATCATGGGTTCTGGACCTGAGTTCAAATTTAACCTCAGTCACTTATTAGCTATGTGACCCTTGGCAGATCACTTAGCCTCTTCCTGTTTCCTCATCTGTCAAATGAAAATAATAAAAGTGTCTACCTTAATGAAAAGTCAGAGGATAGAATACTTGTATAGTGCCCTTTAAATGCTGGGACTGGCACCTCTAGAGATTAGATCAAGACAGAAGTGATTGATTGCTAGGGTCCTACAGTCACCACTAATGACCATGTTTTCATGTTCATGAAATAATTTACCTTCAGCAAGGAGCTTAATTTCAAAGTCTCACTTTCCTTATCTGTAAAATGGGAATAGTAGCATTTGTACTACCAACATCACAAGGATGTTGTAGAAAAAGTACTTTGTATACATTAAAACATTTTTCTAAATGGCAATTGGGTGGTATTGGGCTAAGAGGTCAGGGTAGTCCAGAGAGCCCATAAGAGGCAGAAGTCAACTGTCTAGTCTCAGATTCAACCCTTGGGAATTGTGTGACTGTAAGCAAGTTTTTGGACTTCCGCCAAATATCAAAATAAGGAGAAAATTTGGGGAGTGAACTGGTTTGAAAAGAATCAGATTGACTTCCTGCTATTAGATGAGTTCTGTGGCACTTGTAGGAAATAGACTGCTCCCTTCCAGACCACCAGGGCCAAAAGGGAAACTTGCATTTTAAGTGACCTTATCAGATGAGGGGCCTTTCCTATTTTCAAACCATTTTCTGAGGCTCTCTGGAGCTTCCAGGTTTTTTCATGAATTTTCCAAAATTTTCATCATCGATGGAGGGTAGATTTTTATGGTAAAGATGATTTACAATTTTCTCATTCTTACAGAAAGCATAAAGCTCTAGTTAACTCCCTCAGTAGCCATTTCCAAACACAAAGGCATTAAAATTTTAAATAAATGTTCTCCCCTCCAGTCCTAAGAGATAAAAAAAAAAATCTTTAGAATGTTAATTAAAACTCACATATTTAAGCAATATTTATAAAGAACCTACTCTGTGCTAGGGCAGAGAGAGAATAAAAATGTCCATGATCCATGATGACTGTCCTCAATTTCTCTCCTATCAAACAGGGAGATGAGGGAGGGGGTCTTTTCCTCCTCTCTAAAATAAATGGAATGGACTAGGTGATCACAAAGGCCCTTCCAGCTCTTAAGCTATTACCCTATGAACTATGTACACAAATACCAAAAACACCAAAATAGAAAATTATTGCTGCCTAATGGAGCTACCTACAAAGGATTGTCAAAATTCAGGGTGGTGAAGGATGGGAGAAATCAGACAAGATTCCTTCAGTAGGAAGTATTGGAATTAATTCGAAGATGAGGGCAGAAATCTCATTTCATGGGTGTTCCAACAACAGTCCCAAGGTCTGGGATTCTTTGCGATGTTTGACGACTGACATTAACGGAGATAGGGGATAGGAGATTCAAGCAAAGGAATAACCAGGACAGAGTCATAAGAATGGGAATGTGTATTATATATTCTGGGAATACTAAGGAGTCTCACTTATATAATTCTTTTGATTCCCCCATTGGAAGGGAAGTCATATTCTCAACTGCAGAATTAGATGATAGGACTAGATCCTATGAGACATACCTTTCTATTCTAGAGCTATCCAAAGAAACTAAAGCCCAATATCCTTGGGTCTCATTTCCTTCAGTAGAGTGAGGAGACTGACTAGATAGCCTATTCTTGAGGTTCATTCTTATATGTCAACTGCCCTTAGTCTCCTATTCCGCATCTGTAAATGAAGGCATTGACCTTCACTGATGTCATCTGAATGACCTCCATAATCCCTCCCAGTTCTTAGTTCATTATTCCCTGGATCTCTGGTTCCAAACTCTACAAATTACTACAAAGGAAGGTTGGGTTTGGTTAGGGTTGTATAAACGCTTCCTCTTCTGAAAAAAAACCATTGGACTAGATCAGCCTCTTAAGAACTTTATATCTCCATATCAATGATCAATGATCCTCAACTCAAATCATTCCAGGGTGCATTTCAATCAGAAGAAGGCATAGTAAAACATGGATAGAGTCCTGGCCCTGGAATGTGGAAGGCCATAGTCATTGATTATGAGATCCTGGGCAGACAAGTCCCCTAAGTTCTGCCTGCTTCGGTTTCCTCATCTGTAAAATGAGAATAATAACATTATCTTGAGAGGATCAGAGACACCATTTCTACATTGCTTGCTTAGTACAGCATCTGGCCCACAGTAGGCATTCAATCAAAGCTTGTTCCCTTTCATCTTTCCACTACTTTACTGAAATCCAACATTCTTTTCTCTATCCCTTTCAGACTCTATATGGCATTGCACAGTATTATAAAATGGAAAGGAGACTGAGTTGGGGACCTGAATTTGAATCTAGGATTTGAATCTTCTACTTCCTTCTACATTTTCTAGGCTATAAAGTAAAGGTAGTGGTTCAGGTTTGGATTTGATTAAATGGTCTCTGAAATAAACTGAGGGAGTTGGAGAAGGGTTTAGCTGCCCCTCCCAGCTCTAAATCTATGATCTGCTTAAACAGAGCAGTTGTCCCTGTGCAGGGCAGCTTTGGGAAGAGAATGCTCCCTCCCAACCGAAGAGGGCAGAACAGATTTGGACCATGCCAGTCCCTCCCCACAGGACTTGGCTTTGGGCAAAGTCTTCCCTTGGCCCACCCTCTCTCTTTTTCATCTGGTCTTAGATGGATTAGCTGCAGGCACTCAGTCAGTTTCAAACAATGACTCACTTAGTTCAAGGGCAAATTTTGGAAAGTTTGTACAAATGTACAAATGATAAAAAAAAATCATAAGCCATAGAGCTCCTGACAGACTAACCTGAGGTACATCCTGTTCTAATTAACTTCTATGTATTCAAATAGCCACTGGCTTATCCACATCTATAATCCCTTAATGAAACCACTGAACAGACAAACAAATCAGGATAAAGAAACAGTTAAAGGGATCACAAGAAAAGATATTTTTGCAGTGTCTGTGAGCACGCCAGGTATAGGAAGATAAAGTCAGGGAAGATTTAAACCTTCTGCTACTTTTCTGGAGATCTTAAAGGGTGGGCACATCATGGCTGGCCAAGCATTTCTCATCAGCTTCTAAGTCACTGAGTCATCAGTGGGATTTTGTTTCCATGGTGGCCAGTCTATAAGACCAGTCCCAATTGATGACACAGTATAATCTCCTCCCACACCTCCATTCCAGCACAAATCCAAACTTTGCCCATATCTGGAAGAGAAATGTCTTTTGAAAGCACAACCCTGTTGGACTCAATTCAGGAAGACTTCCTTCAATGTGAATCTCTTCATCCAAAAAAAGGTTAATAATAGCACCCACTTCCCAGAGTTGTGGAGAAGATCAAATGAGATCTTTCTAGAATGTTTGCAAACCTGAAATCATTTAATAAATGTTACCTATTTTTAGAATTTTCCCAAGAGTTCCTCTGAATAATCCAATATACTCTCATTCCTCTTCTTAAAAGTAGCATCCTATCCCTTCATCTTTTTTAATAATATTTTATTTTTCTCCAATTACATATAAAACAATTTTCAACATTCATTTTTCTAAAATTTTTGGAATTTTGCCTCCCTCCACCCCCCATTGAGACATTAAGTAATCTATATAGGTTATGCATGTGAAATATACAATATATATCCATGTTAGTTATTTTTGTAAAAGAAAATTTTAAAGAAAAGGAAAGAGAGACAAAGGAAGAGAGAGAGAGAGAGAGAGAGAGAGGAAGGAAGGAAGGAAGGAAGGAAGGAAGGAAGGAAGGAAGGAAGGAAGGAAGGAAGGAAGGAAGGAAGGAAGGAAGGAAGGAAGGAAGGAAGGAAGGAATAGAAAATTAAAAATCATATGCTTCAGTTTGCATTCAGACCATCAGTTTTTTCTCTAGAGGAGGATAGCATTTTTCATCATAAATCCTTTGAGATTGTACTGTGTCATGATATTGCTGAGAAGAGCTAAGTCATTCCTTTGTACAGTATTGTTGTTACTGTGTACAATGTTCTCCTGGTTCTGCTTACTTCACTCTGAATCATTTCTTATAGGTCATGAGGTTTTTCTGAACTCATTCTACTCATTTTTCTAGGACAATAGTACTGCATTACATTCATAGCCCACAACTTGTTCAATCATTCTCCAGTGGTTGGCATCCCCTTAATTTCCAATTCTTTGCCAACACAAAAAGAGCCATAATTTTTACATATGTGGGTCTTTTTCTCTTTTTATGATCTCTTCAGGATACAGACCAATTAATGGTATATTGCTGGATCAAAGAGAGTGCATGATTTGATAGCTTTGGGGGCACAGTTCCAAGTTGCTCTCCAGAATAGTTGGATCAGTTCACGACTACACCAAGAATGCATTAGTATCCCAGTTTTCCCACATCCCTTCCAACATTTATCATTTTCCTTTTCTGCCATATCAGCCAACCTGATAGTTTTGAGGTGGTAGTTCAGAGTTGTTTTAATTTGCATTTCTCTAATCAATAGTGATATACTACATTTTTATATGACTATAGAGTTTTGATTTCTCAAAACTGCCTGTTCCCATCCTTTGACTATCAATTAGGGATTGACTTTACTTAGAAATATGACTTCTGCTTTCCTTCTAATTTTAGTTTCATTGGTTTTATTTGTGCAAAAATTTTTAAATTTCAATAAAATTATCCATTTATATCTTGTAACCCTCTCTATTTCTTGTTTTGTCCCAAATTCTTCTCTTATTCAATGATTTAACAGATAAACTATTTCATATTCCCCTGATTTGCTTATGGTATTACTTTTTATGCACACAGTGTGCAATATTGGCCTGTATCTAGTTTTTTGCCTTAATTTTTTTTCAATTTTCCTAGTAGATTTTGACATATAGTGAGTTCTTACCCCAAAAGTTTAGATCTTTAGATTTACCAAACATAAAATTTCTATGATCATTTACTATTAGGCTTTGTGTCCCTAATCTATTCCACTGATCCACCACTTTATTTCTTAGCCAATACCAGATTGTTTTGACATTCTATACTATATATACTATTCTACATATATTTTATATATAATATATATTATATATATATATACTATTCTATATATATTCTATATATACTATTCTATACTACTATAGAATACAGTTTGAGATCTGGTAGGATTAGGTCACCTTCCTTCACCCTTTAAAAAATTAATTCCCTTATGCTCAAAGGGCAACAAAAATGAGCATACCCTTTGATCCAGCAACACCAATCCTGAAGAGATTATGAAAAAAAAGTAAAAACATCACCTGTGCAAAAATATTCATAGCAGCCCTATTTGTGGTGGCAAAGAATTGGAAGTCAAGTGAATGTCTTTCATTTGGAAAATGGCTTAACAACTGTGGTCTATGTATGTGATGGAACACTATTGTTCTATTAGAAACCAGGAGGGATGGGAATTCAGGGAAGCCTGGAAGGATTTGCATGAACTGATGCTGAGTGAGATGAGCAGAACCAGAAGAACATTGTACACCCTAACAGCAACATGGGGGGGGGGTGATCAACCTTGATGAACGTGTTCATTCCATGAGTCCAGAAATCAAGCATAATTTTGGATATCTGTGATAGAAAATATCATCTGTATCCAGAGAAAGAATTATGGAGTTTGGACACAACCAAAGACCTTTAATTTAAAAAAACCATTATCTTATTATGTAATTTTGCTATCTCTTATACTTTATTTTTTCTTCCTTTAGGATATGATTTCTCTCTCATCACATTCAACTTAGATCCATGTATACCATGGAAACAATGTAAACTAACAGACTACCTTCTGTGGGGGGGAGGAGGGAAACAAGATTGGGAGGGGGGAATTGTAAAATTCAAAATAAACAAATAAATTTAAAAGTTAAAAAAAATAATTCCCTTGATATTCTTTCTTTTCTTGCAAGGCAATGAGGTTAAGTGACTTGTCCATGATCACACACATTAAGTATCTGAGACTGGGTTTGAACTCAGTTCTTCCTGACTCCAGGGCCAGTGCTCTATCTACTGCACCATCTAGTTGCCCCTTACCCTTGATAGTCTTGAACTTTTGTTGGTCCAGATGAATTGAGTTATTATTTTTACTACTTCTGAAAAATATGTTGGGTAGTTTTATTGGCATGGTACTAAACAAGAGGACTGATTTAGGTAGAGTTGTCATTTTTTATTACATTGGCCATGTCTGCCAAAGAGCAATTGATATTTTTCCAATTGTTTAGATCTGACTTTATTTGTGTGAAAAACTGTTGTGTAACTATGTTCACTTAGCATCTGGGTTTGTCTCAACAAGTAGGCTCCTAAGTATTTTATTGTGTCTAGAGTTATTTACAATGAGATTTCTCCTCCCATATCTTGCTGCTGGATTTTGTTGGTAATATGTAGAAATGCTGGTGATTTATAAGGGTTTAGTTTATATCCTGCAACTTTGTGAAAGATGTTATTTCAACTATTTTTATAGTTGATTTATTGGAATTCTCTAAGTATAACAACTTAGCATCTGCAAAGATTGACAGTTTTGTGTCCTCATTGCCTATTCTGATTCCTTCCATTTCTGTTTCTTTTCTCATTGCCATAGCTAGCATTTCCAGTATGATATTGAACAATAGGGGTGGTAATGAGCATCCTTGCTTCACCCCTGATATTACTGGGAAGACTTCTAACTAATCCCCATTACAGATAATGCTTACTAATGGTTTAGACAAATACTACTTATGATTTTAAGGAGAGTTTCATTTATTCCTATGCTTTCTAGTGTTGTATAAGAGTATTGTATTTTGTCAAAAGTTTTTTTCCTCTATTGAGATAATCATATGATTTCTGTTAGTTACTGATGTGATCAATTATGCTGATTTTTTCCTAATATTGAAGCAACCTGAACTCTTGGTCTAAATTCCATTTGGTCCCTTCATCTTATAGGGGAAAAAACAGGGTAAAGTATGAGAGAAAATAGCACCGGGGGAAGGGGTACAAATAGTTGAAGAAATGATTGGGCTTCAGGTGATACTTTGGCTCATGAGAAGGACTGTGTGTCCTCAGAGGATACTTGAAAAAGGGGCAAGGTAAAAAAGATTATAATTATAATTTAATACAATTTGAGACAATACTGCTTATCAAAGCAATAAACCTGTGATGATACCTTGATAATAATATGAACTCATCAAGCAATCAAGTAATCAAACTGTGATTGATAATGACTGATTAATAATACCTGAGTGATAAATAACACCAAGTGCAGAGGCACAAACATTTATAATTTTAGAGGGAAAGAATGGAGAGTGTGAACACTGAGTAAATTCTATTTAATAGCTTTGGCCCAGAGAGGGAATAAGATACATTCCCACATAAGATTAAAAATCTATCCTAATCTACAGGGAAAGGGGGGGGGATAGGGAAAGGGAAAGAGAAGAGAAGAAGGGACTGATAAAAGGAAAGGTGAAGGTATAAGTGAAAAATAAACTTTTCTTTAAAAGAAAAGAGAAAAGGGAGTAAAATTTTGGTGAGGAGGAATAAGAGGAAAAAGAAAAATATAAATGGAGAAAGATAGCACAGGGGGAAATACAGAATTACATCTTAACTGTAAATGTGAATGGGATGAACCATCTCATAAAATGGAGCTAATATAGCAAAAATGAAAATTCTACCCAAATTCAATTACTTAATCCATGCCAAACCAATTAAACTACCAAATAAGTATTTTTCTAGGCTAGAAAAAATAGTAACAAAATTCATCTGGAGCAACCAAGGGGCAAGAATAGCAAGGGAACTAATGGAAAAAATGGAAAGGAAGGTGGCCTAGCTCTACCAGACCTAAAACTATACTATAAAGTGACAGTCATCAGAATTGCCTGGTGCTGGTTAAGTAATAAGAGTAATGGATCAGAGGATTAGCATAGATTTAAAATGACTACAGCAATCTACTGTTTGACAAACTCAATGACATCAACTTCTGGGATAAAAACTCCCTATTTGACAAAACTTGCTAAGAAAACTGAAAAATAGTATGGCAAAAACTAGGCCTAGACCCACACCTCACACGCTATACCAAAATAAGGTCAAAATGGCAACACCAAAGATAAATGAATAGACCAAGAAATACTCTATCAGATCTATAGAAAGGGGATAAATTCATGACCACACAAAAATTGTAGTACATTAGAGTACAAAAGGAATGATTTTGACCATATTAAATTAAAAAGGTTTTAGACTAATAAAATCAGTGCTGCCAAACTTAGAAGGAAAGCAGAAAACTGGGAAACAATCTTCACAGCTGAGAGTTCTGATAAAAGTCTCATTTCTTTATATAGAAATAATTGCATCAAATTTATATATAGAATATATATGTATATACATATATATGTAGAGAGAGAGAGAATATAGAGAGAATTGTATCAAATTTATAAGGTTACAAGTCATTCCCCAATTGATAAAAGGTCAAAGGCTATGAACAGACAGTTTTCAAATGAAGAAAATTAAAGCCATATATAATCATATGAAAAAATGCTCCAAATCATTATTGATTAGAGAAATGCAAGTTAAAACAACAATGAGGCATCATCTTATACCTAGTAGATTAGCCTAGATGAGATAAAGGAAAGATGATCAATATTGGAGGGGTTGTGGGAGGATTGGGACGTTGATGCTTTGCTGGTGGAGTTGTGAATGGATCCAAACTTTCTGGATAGCAGTATGGAACTATGCCCAAAGAGCAATAAAACTGTTCATACCCTTTGACCCAGCAAATCCAATTCTAGGTCTATATCCAGAAGAAATTGTAAACAATGGAATAAGTCCTACATGTTCCAAAATATTCATAGCAGCCCTTTATGTAGTGGCAAAGAATTGGCAATTGAGGGGATGTGCATCAATTTGGAATGTCTAAACAAATTTTGGTACATGAATACTACAGAATATTATTGTTCTATAAGAAATAATAAATGATCAGACTCTAGAGAAGCATGGAATGGCTTATGGGATCTGATGCTGAGCAAAGGGAGTAGAGCCAAGAGAAGAATTTAAACATCAACATTATGAGATGAACAGCCTTGGTGAAAGCAAACCCTCTCAGCAGTCCAGAGAAGTAGGACAACTCTATTTGACAGATCGTGGGTTATATTATCCCCAACCAGAGGAAGAAATACAAAACAAAATAAAACACACAGAAAAAATACCCCTACCGAATTTGATAGTCACTTTATTAAAATTAGTTCTGTATTATTAAAACGTATCTCTTTCCCTTAATCCTAATTCCTCATGCCAAAAATGAGTAATTTGTAAACATGTTTAACAAAATATCTATGTAAAATGTTAACCTGGCCATTCTCAACTGAGGAGAGAGAGGTAGGAAGGGAGGGTGGAGGGAAACTTTATAACTTGGAAATATACATGTACAAATGGATGAAAATTAAAAAATTAAATTAAAAAACAATTAAGGATCACCTCACACCTATCAGATTGTCTAAGATGAGAAAAAGGGAAAATGATCCATGTTGGAGAGTTTGTGGGAGGATTGGGACATTGAGGCATTGCTGGTGGAGTTGTGAATGATCCAACCTTTCTGGAGAGCAATATGGAACTATGACCAAAGAGCAATAAAGCTGTCGATTCCCTTTGACCCAGAAATCCCAATACTAGCTCTATATCCAGAAGAAATTATAAAAAATGGGAAAATCCCTACATGTTCCAAAATATTCATAGCAGCTCTTTTTGTAGTGGCAAAGAATTGGAAATGGAGGGGATGTTCATCAATTCTGGAATGGCTGAACAAGTTATGGTACATGAATAATATAGAATACAATTTTTCTATAAGAAACCATAAAGTCAGACTCTAGAGAAACATGGAATGACTTCAGGATCTGATGCTGAGTGAAGGGTATGGGACCAAGAAAAGAATATACACATTAACAACATTGTGAGATGATTGGCCTCGATGGAAACAGCTTCTCTGAGCAAGTTCAGAGAGCTAGGACAACCATATTAAACTGACTATAGTCAATGTTATCCCCATCCAGAGGAAGAAAAACAAAAAAGCCAAGCCTTCAGAATCTGATGAGCACTTCATAAAAATTATCTCTTATGTAGCTCTTTCCCTTAATCCTAATTCCTCATACTGAAAATAACTAATCTGTAAACATGTTTATCAAAAATATAAATAATCAAAAATAAAAATAACAATGTTAACCTGGTTGTTCACCACTGAGGAGAGGGGGTGGAAAGGGAAAGTAGAAGGAAATTTTGCAACTTAAAAATATACATATGCATTTGGATAAAAACATAATATATATAATATACATAAATATATATATATACATATATGAAAAAACCTAAAGCCAGTAGAGTTAAAGTAATTTGCCCATGGTCCCATAAACAGTAGAGGACTGAGTCAGGATTTGAACCTATTTTTGCTAACTTCAAAGCTAGAATACATTCCACTTTACCACACAACCCAGTGCCAAAGAGAGACTCAGGAGACTGGAGACTGAAAAAAAGGCCCTTGGGTGACATTACTTATCAGTGACTTCTGAGACAGTTTCAGTAAAAGAGTGTGACTGGAAATAAGAGTCAATGAAAAAACTGAGACCCAGGAGTGTTGATTTCAGATTATTGTTAAGAAGTTAGGCCCAGGGACGGCTAGGTGGTGCAGTGAATAAAGTACTGGCCCTGGAGTCAGGAGTACCTGGGTTCAAATCCGGTCTCAAACACTTAATAATTACCTAGCTGTGTGGCCTTGTGCAAGCCACTTAACTTGATTTGCCTTGCAAAAACCTAAAAATAAAAAAGTTAGGCCCATAGGACACCAAGGACCATAAAGTTTAGGTAAATCACTTGGTACAGAGGCAGGATTTGAACTCAAACCTTGTAATTCTAAAATCTGTGCTCTCCACCATGCCATGCTCTCTTTTTTTAAAGGCAGTTTTATAAAGAAAGTGAAGAGAGGTGAAATGATAACTTGAAATATAAAGTAGTCAAGGAAATTCTTTTTTGACTATAGGAAGGTTGACTCAGCTGGTTTGTCCTCAGAGGGAAGGTATAAGTGTAAAAGGAAACTCTGAAAATCCAAAGAGACAGAGATGGGGATGGGAATGAGTGGATGGACAAGTGATAAAGCAAGGACTGGCATTTGAGATAGAGAGGGAAGAATCACTAGGGTAGGAGCATTCATTAGTCATGACACAGATGACCATTTCCCTGAGAAGGATGGAAAGGAGGAAAGAAGAGGCGTAGTCACAGTTCAACTCTATGGCAAGAAAGGGGAGGAATAAACTGTTCAGGCTCAAGAGCCAAGGAATTTTTTAAAAGTAAAATCATTTGCTGAGGGTGCCAGAGTGCAAACAACTTTGGGAGATCCTCACATAGTCTTGGACGCTGCTCTCCCCAAGGACTTTGGTTATCCATACTATCTTTGAGAAGGTACTAGCACTACTTGAAAGAACGAGATACTTATTAACCAGGGAATTAATTGCATTATTTTCACTATTATTAATAATGATAACAATAAATGCACAAACTGGAAGAAATTGAGTAACGCATCTTGACAAGCTATAAAAACCCAATGTGGACCCATTCAGTCCCAGTAACACAGAACCTAGAAATTAGAATTATCCACCCGAATATCACCACTTTTCATTTACTGACAACGAATCTCTATACTGCAAGTAAAGATCTTAACATATCCTGGAGAATGCAAGTAAGAAAACAATGGCAGGGGCAGCTAGATGGTTCAGTGGATAGAGAACCAGTCCTGGAGTCGGGAGGAGCTGAGTTCAAATCCAACCTCAGGCACTTAATAATTACCTAGCCTTGTGACCTTCAGCAAGTCACTTAACCCCTTTGTCTTACAAGGAAGGAAGGAAGGAAGGAAGGAAGGAAGGAAGGAAGGAAGGAAGGAAGGAAGGAAGGGAGGGAGGGGAGGGAGGGAGGGAGGGAAGGAAGGAAAACTATGGTGACACTACAGCGTTATCTCAGATTGAATTGTTGCCTGCAATTACCAAAATCAAACGATGTTCCATCAAGTCTTTGACTCAAGGCGCCATAGCTACCCCTCAGCTCTTATGGATGAAAAGTTTTCAAAATAAATACATTGAATAAAAACTAAAATTCTGTGGAAACAAGATGAGATAAATGTCAGTCAAGTTGTCCTTCCTACTTCTACTATTGGAGTTCCTGTCTTCTTTAGCGGAGTGACTTTTTCTGATAGGCATTATGCCTGTCTTTCCATCTCTGCTTCTCTCTGTCATTCTCTGTCTCTTTGTCTCTCTCTTTCTATCTCTGTCTCTCTGTCTCCATCTCTCTGTCTCTCTGTCTCTCTCTCTTTCTTTCTCTCTCTCTCTCTCTCTCTCTCTCTCTCTCTCCCTCTCTGTCTCTCTGTGACTCTGTGTCTCTGTCTCTCTCTGTCTCTCTCTCCTAAGTTGCTTTCCTACTGCCTATAAACACAGCCATGTCTCTCCATCATAAAACAAATACAAAATAGTTTTATTCCAAAGAGTGGCATGATGTGATTGTTCTTGGATCATGTTTAACTGTGCTCAGTCAACACCAAGGAGAGGAATGAGGCAACTGACACAATAACAAAATCAAAACCCCATTTGTAGGAAGTCT